>NW_027469447.1:0-139775 GCF_051020765.1 Lasioglossum baleicum | reverse complement strand
GACTAGCCAGCGGGATGCATCCTCTCGCACGTGTTTTTACTCGACTAGCCTGCGGGATGCATCCTCTCGCACGTGTTTTTACTCGACTACCCTGATGGATGCATCCTCTCGCACGTGTTTTTGCTCGACTAGCCATGCGCATCCCAAAAAACCTGCGCATGCGCATCCCAAAAAACCTGCGCATGCGCATCCCACAAAACCTGCGCATGCGCATCCCACAAAACCTCGCACGTGTTTTTACTCGACTAGCCTGCGGGATGCATCCTCTCGCACGTGTTTTTGCTCGACTAGCCATGCGCATCCCAAAAAACCTGCACATGCGCATCCCAAAAAACCTGCGCATGCGCATCCCACAAAACCTGCGCATGCGCATCCCACAAAACCTCGCACGTGTTTTTACTCGACTAGCCTGCGGGATGCATCCTCTCGCACGTGTTTTTGCTCGACTAGCCTGCGGGATGCATCCTCTCGCACGTGTTTTTACTCGACTAGCCTGCGGGATGCATCCTCTCGCACGTGTTTTTGCTCGACTAGCCATGCGCATCCCAAAAAACCTGCACATGCGCATCCCAAAAAACCTGGGCATGCGCATCCCACAAAACCTGCGGATGCGCATCCCACAAAACCTCGCACGTGTTTTTACTCGACTAGCCTGCGGGATGCATCCTCTCGCACGTGTTTTTACTCGACTAGCCTGCGGGATGCATCCTCTCGCACGTGTTTTTGCTCGACTAGCCATGCGCATCCCAAAAAACCTGCGCATGCGCATCCCACAAAACCTGCGCATGCGCATCCCACAAAACCTCGCACGTGTTTTTACTCGACTAGCCTGCGGGATGCATCCTCTCGCACGTGTTTTTGCTCGGCTAGCCTGCGGGATGCATCCTCTCGCACGTGTTTTTGCTCGACTAGCCATGCGCATCCCAAAAAACCTGCGCATGCGCATCCCAAAAGACCTGCGCATGCGCATCCCAAAAAACCTGCGCATGCGCATCCCACAAAACCTCGCACGTGTTTTTACTCGACTAGCCTGCGGGATGCATCCTCTCGCACGTGTTTTTACTCGACTAGCCTGCGGGATGCATCCTCTCGCACGTGTTTTTACTCGACTAGCCTGCGGGATGCATCCTCTCGCACGTGTTTTTACTCGACTACCCTGCGGGATGCATCCTCTCGCACGTGTTTTTGCTCGACTAGCCATGCGCATCCCAAAAAACCTGCGCATGCGCATCCCAAAAAACCTGCGCATGCGCATCCCACAAAAACTGCGTATGCGCATCCCACAAAACCTCGCACGTGTTTTTACTCGACTAGCCTGCGGGATGCATCCTCTCGCACGTGTTTTTACTCGACTAGCCTGCGGGATGCATCCTCTCGCACGTGTTTTTGCTCGACTGGCCATGCGCATCCCAAAAAACCTGCACATGCGCATCCCAAAAAACCTGCGCATGCGCATCCCACAAAACCTGCGCATGCGCATCCCACAAAACCTCGCACGTGTTTTTACTCGACTAGCCTGCGGGATGCATCCTCTCGCACGTGTTTTTGCTCGGCTAGCCTGCGGGATGCATCCTCTCGCACGTGTTTTTGCTCGACTAGCCATGCGCATCCCAAAAAACCTGCGCATGCGCATCCCACAAAACCTCGCACGTGTTTTTACTTGACTAGCCTGCGGGATGCATCCTCTCGCACGTGTTTTTGCTCGGCTAGCCTGCGGGATGCATCCTCTCGCACGTGTTTTTGCTCGGCTAGCCTGCGGGATGCATCCTCTCGCACGTGTTTTTACTCGACTAGCCTGCGGGATGCATCCTCTCGCACGTGTTTTTGCTCGACTAGCCATGCGCATCCCAAAAAACCTGCACATGCGCATCCCAAAAATCCTGGGCATGCGCATCCCACAAAACCTGCGCATGCGCATCCCACAAAACCTCGCACGTGTTTTTACTCGACTAGCCTGCGGGATGCATCCTCTCGCACGTGTTTTTACTCGACTAGCCTGCGGGATGCATCCTCTCGCACGTGTTTTTGCTCGACTAGCCATGCGCATCCCAAAAAACCTGCGCATGCGCATCCCACAAAACCTGCGCATGCGCATCCCACAAAACCTCGCACGTGTTTTTACTCGACTAGCCTGCGGGATGCATCCTCTCGCACGTGTTTTTGCTCGGCTAGCCTGCGGGATGCATCCTCTCGCACGTGTTTTTGCTCGACTAGCCATGCGCATCCCAAAAAACCTGCGCATGCGCATCCCAAAAGACCTGCGCATGCGCATCCCAAAAAACCTGCGCATGCGCATCCCACAAAACCTCGCACGTGTTTTTACTCGACTAGCCTGCGGGATGCATCCTCTCGCACGTGTTTTTACTCGACTAGCCTGCGGGATGCATCCTCTCGCACGTGTTTTTACTCGACTAGCCTGCGGGATGCATCCTCTCGCACGTGTTTTTACTCGACTACCCTGCGGGATGCATCCTCTCGCACGTGTTTTTGCTCGACTAGCCATGCGCATCCCAAAAAACCTGCGCATGCGCATCCCAAAAAACCTGCGCATGCGCATCCCACAAAAACTGCGTATGCGCATCCCACAAAACCTCGCACGTGTTTTTACTCGACTAGCCTGCGGGATGCATCCTCTCGCACGTGTTTTTACTCGACTAGCCTGCGGGATGCATCCTCTCGCACGTGTTTTTGCTCGACTGGCCATGCGCATCCCAAAAAACCTGCACATGCGCATCCCAAAAAACCTGCGCATGCGCATCCCACAAAACCTGCGCATGCGCATCCCACAAAACCTCGCACGTGTTTTTACTCGACTAGCCTGCGGGATGCATCCTCTCGCACGTGTTTTTGCTCGGCTAGCCTGCGGGATGCATCCTCTCGCACGTGTTTTTGCTCGACTAGCCATGCGCATCCCAAAAAACCTGCGCATGCGCATCCCACAAAACCTCGCACGTGTTTTTACTTGACTAGCCTGCGGGATGCATCCTCTCGCACGTGTTTTTGCTCGGCTAGCCTGCGGGATGCATCCTCTCGCACGTGTTTTTGCTCGGCTAGCCTGCGGGATGCATCCTCTCGCACGTGTTTTTGCTCGACTAGCCATGAGCATCCCAAAAAACCTGCGCATGCGCATCCCAAAAAATCTGCGCATGCGCATCCCACAAAACCTGCGCATGCGCATCCCACAAAACCTCGCACGTGTTTTTATTCGACTAGCCTGCGGGATGCATCCTCTCGCACGTGTTTTTACTCGACTAGCCTGCGGGATGCATCCTCTCGCACGTGTTTTTGCTCGACTGGCCATGCGCATCCCAAAAAACCTGCACATGCGCATCCCAAAAAACCTGCGCATGCGCATCCCACAAAACCTCGCACGTGTTTTTACTCGACTAGCCTGTGGGATGCATCCTCTCGCACGTGTTTTTGCTCGGCTAGCCTGCGGGATGCATCCTCTCGCACGTGTTTTTGCTCGACTAGCCTGCGGGATGCATCCTCTCGCACGTGTTTTTGCTCGACTGGCCATGCGCATCCCAAAAAACCTGCACATGCGCATCCCAAAAAACCTGCGCATGCGCATCCCACAAAACCTCGCACGTGTTTTTACTCGACTAGCCTGTGGGATGCATCCTCTCGCACGTGTTTTTGCTCGGCTAGCCTGCGGGATGCATCCTCTCGCACGTGTTTTTGCTCGACTAGCCATGCGCATCCCAAAAAACCTGCGCATGCGCATCCCACAAAACCTCGCACGTGTTTTTACTCGACTAGCCTGCGTGATGCATCCTCTCGCACGTGTTTTTGCTCGGCTAGCCTGCGGGATGCATCCTCTCGCACGTGTTTTTGCTCGACTAGCCATGCGCATCCCAAAAAACCTGCGCATGCGCATCCCACAAAACCTCGCACGTGTTTTTACTCGACTAGCCTGCGGGATGCATCCTCTCGCACGTGTTTTTACTCGACTAGCCTGCGGGATGCATCCTCCCGCACGTGTTTTTACTCGACTAGCCTGCGGGATGCATCGTCTCGCACGTGTTTTTACTCGACTAGCCTGCGGGATGGATCCTCTCGCACGTGTTTTTGCTCGACTAGCCATGCGCATCCCAAAAAACCTGCGCATGCGCATCCCAAAAAATCTGCGCATGCGCATCCCACAAAACCTGCGCATGCGCATCCCACAAAACCTCGCACGTGTTTGTGCTCGACCAGCCTGCGGGATGCATCCTTTCGCACGTGTTTTTACTCGACTAGCCTGCGGGATGCATCCTCTCGCACGTGTTTTTGCTCGACTAGCCTGCGGGATGCATCCTCTCGCACGTGTTTTTGCTCGACTAGCCATGCGCATCCCAAAAAACCTGCGCATGCGCACCCCAAAAAATCTGCGCATGCGCATCCCACAAAACCTGCGCATGCGCATCCCACAAAACCTCGCACGTGTTTTTACTCGACTAGCCTGCGGGATGCATCCTCTCGCACGTGTTTTTACTCGACTAGCCTGCGGGATGCATCCTCTCGCACGTGTTTTTACTCGACTAGCCTGCGGGATGCATCCTCTCGCACGTGTTTTTGCTCGACTAGCCATGCGCATCCCAAAAAACCTGCACATGCGCATCCCAAAAAACCTGCGCATGCGCATCCCACAAAACCTGCGCATGCGCATCCCACAAAACCTCGCACGTGTTTTTACTCGACTAGCCTGCGGGATGCATCCTCTCGCACGTGTTTTTGCTCGACTAGCCTGCGGGATGCATCCTCTCGCACGTGTTTTTACTCGACTAGCCTGCGGGATGCATCCTCTCGCACGTGTTTTTGCTCGACTAGCCATGCGCATCCCAAAAAACCTGCACATGCGCATCCCAAAAAACCTGCGCATGCGCATCCCACAAAACCTGCGCATGCGCATCCCACAAAACCTCGCACGTGTTTTTACTCGACTAGCCTGCGGGATGCATCCTCTCGCACGTCTTTTTACTCGACTAGCCTGCGGGATGCATCCTCTCGCACGTGTTTTTGCTCGACTAGCCATGCGCATCCCAAAAAACCTGCGCATGCGCATCCCACAAAACCTGCGCATGCGCATCCCACAAAACCTCGCACGTGTTTTTACTCGACTAGCCTGCGGGATGCATCCTCTCGCACGTGTTTTTGCTCGGCTAGCCTGCGGGATGCATCCTCTCGCACGTGTTTTTGCTCGACTAGCCATGCGCATCCCAAAAAACCTGCGCATGCGCATCCCAAAAAACCTGCGCATGCGCATCCCACAAAACCTCGCACGTGTTTTTACTCGACTAGCCTGCGGGATGCATCCTCTCGCACGTGTTTTTACTCGACTAGCCTGCGGGATGCATCCTCTCGCACGTGTTTTTACTCGACTAGCCTGCGGGATGCATCCTCTCGCACGTGTTTTTACTCGACTACCCTGCGGGATGCATCCTCTCGCACGTGTTTTTGCTCGACTAGCCATGCGCATCCCAAAAAACCTGCGCATGCGCATCCCAAAAAACCTGCGCATGCGCATCCCACAAAAACTGCGTATGCGCATCCCACAAAACCTCGCACGTGTTTTTACTCGACTAGCCTGCAGGATGCATCCTCTCGCACGTGTTTTTACTCGACTAGCCTGCGGGATGCATCCTCTCGCACGTGTTTTTGCTCGACTGGCCATGCGCATCCCAAAAAACCTGCACATGCGCATCCCAAAAAACCTGCGCATGCGCATCCCACAAAACCTGCGCATGCGCATCCCACAAAACCTCGCACGTGTTTTTACTCGACTAGCCTGCGGGATGCATCCTCTCGCACGTGTTTTTGCTCGGCTAGCCTGCGGGATGCATCCTCTCGCACGTGTTTTTGCTCGACTAGCCATGCGCATCCCAAAAAACCTGCGCATGCGCATCCCACAAAACCTCGCACGTGTTTTTACTTGACTAGCCTGCGGGATGCATCCTCTCGCACGTGTTTTTGCTCGGCTAGCCTGCGGGATGCATCCTCTCGCACGTGTATTTGCTCGACTAGCCATGAGCATCCCAAAAAACCTGCGCATGCGCATCCCAAAAAATCTGCGCATGCGCATCCCACAAAACCTGCGCATGCGCATCCCACAAAACCTCGCACGTGTTTTTATTCGACTAGCCTGCGGGATGCATCCTCTCGCACGTGTTTTTACTCGACTAGCCTGCGGGATGCATCCTCTCGCACGTGTTTTTGCTCGACTAGCCATGCGCATCCCAAAAAACCTGCGCATGCGCATCCCACAAAACCTGCGCATGCGCATCCCACAAAACCTCGCACGTGTTTTTACTCGACTAGCCTGCGGGATGCATCCTCTCGCACGTGTTTTTGCTCGGCTAGCCTGCGGGATGCATCCTCTCGCACGTGTTTTTGCTCGACTAGCCATGCGCATCCCAAAAAACCTGCGCATGCGCATCCCAAAAAACCTGCGCATGCGCATCCCACAAAACCTCGCACGTGTTTTTACTCGACTAGCCTGCGGGATGCATCCTCTCGCACGTGTTTTTACTCGACTAGCCTGCGGGATGCATCCTCTCGCACGTGTTTTTACTCGACTACCCTGCGGGATGCATCCTCTCGCACGTGTTTTTACTCGACTACCCTGCGGGATGCATCCTCTCGCACGTGTTTTTGCTCGACTAGCCATGCGCATCCCAAAAAACCTGCGCATGCGCATCCCAAAAAACCTGCGCATGCGCATCCCACAAAAACTGCGTATGCGCATCCCACAAAACCTCGCACGTGTTTTTACTCGACTAGCCTGCGGGATGCATCCTCTCGCACGTGTTTTTACTCGACTAGCCTGCGGGATGCATCCTCTCGCACGTGTTTTTGCTCGACTGGCCATGCGCATCCCAAAAAACCTGCACATGCGCATCCCAAAAAACCTGCGCATGCGCATCCCACAAAACCTGCGCATGCGCATCCCACAAAACCTCGCACGTGTTTTTACTCGACTAGCCTGCGGGATGCATCCTCTCGCACGTGTTTTTGCTCGGCTAGCCTGCGGGATGCATCCTCTCGCACGTGTTTTTGCTCGACTAGCCATGCGCATCCCAAAAAACCTGCGCATGCGCATCCCACAAAACCTCGCACGTGGTTTTACTTGACTAGCCTGCGGGATGCATCCTCTCGCACGTGTTTTTGCTCGGCTAGCCTGCGGGATGCATCCTCTCGCACGTGTTTTTGCTCGACTAGCCATGAGCATCCCAAAAAACCTGCGCATGCGCATCCCAAAAAATCTGCGCATGCGCATCCCACAAAACCTGCGCATGCGCATCCCACAAAACCTCGCACGTGTTTTTATTCGACTAGCCTGCGGGATGCATCCTCTCGCACGTGTTTTTACTCGACTAGCCTGCGGGATGCATCCTCTCGCACGTGTTTTTGCTCGACTGGCCATGCGCATCCCAAAAAACCTGCACATGCGCATCCCAAAAAACCTGCGCATGCGCATCCCACAAAACCTCGCACGTGTTTTTACTCGACTAGCCTGTGGGATGCATCCTCTCGCACGTGTTTTTGCTCGGCTAGCCTGCGGGATGCATCCTCTCGCACGTGTTTTTGCTCGACTAGCCATGCGCATCCCAAAAAACCTGCGCATGCGCATCCCACAAAACCTCGCACGTGTTTTTACTCGACTAGCCTGCGTGATGCATCCTCTCGCACGTGTTTTTGCTCGGCTAGCCTGCGGGATGCATCCTCTCGCACGTGTTTTTGCTCGACTAGCCATGCGCATCCCAAAAAACCTGCGCATGCGCATCCCACAAAACCTCGCACGTGTTTTTACTCGACTAGCCTGCGGGATGCATCCTCTCGCACGTGTTTTTACTCGACTAGCCTGCGGGATGCATCCTCCCGCACGTGTTTTTACTCGACTAGCCTGCGGGATGCATCGTCTCGCACGTGTTTTTACTCGACTAGCCTGCGGGATGGATCCTCTCGCACGTGTTTTTGCTCGACTAGCCATGCGCATCCCAAAAAACCTGCGCATGCGCATCCCAAAAAATCTGCGCATGCGCATCCCACAAAACCTGCGCATGCGCATCCCACAAAACCTCGCACGTGTTTGTGCTCGACCAGCCTGCGGGATGCATCCTTTCGCACGTGTTTTTACTCGACTAGCCTGCGGGATGCATCCTCTCGCACGTGTTTTTGCTCGACTAGCCTGCGGGATGCATCCTCTCGCACGTGTTTTTGCTCGACTAGCCATGCGCATCCCAAAAAACCTGCGCATGCGCATCCCAAAAAATCTGCGCATACGCATCCCACAAAACCTGCGCATGCGCATCCCACAAAACCTCGCACGTGTTTTTACTCGACTAGCCTGCGGGATGCATCCTCTCGCACGTGTTTTTACTCGACTAGCCTGCGGGATGCATCCTCTCGCACGTGTTTTTACTCGACGACCCTGCGGGATGCATCCTCTCGCACGTTTTTTTGCTCGACTAGCCATGCGCATCCCAAAAAACCTGCGCATGCGCATCCCAAAAAACCTGCGCATGCGCATCCCACAAAACCTGCTTATGCGCATCCCACAAAACCTCGCACGTGTTTTTACTCGACTAGCCTGCGGGATGCATCCTCTCGCACGTGTTTTTGCTCGGCTAGCCTGCGGGATGCATCCTCTCGCACGTGTTTTTGCTCGACTAGCCATGCGCATCCCAAAAAACCTGCGCATGCGCATCCCAAAAAACCTGCGCATGCGCATCCCACAAAACCTCGCACGTGTTTTTACTCGACTAGCCTGCGGGATGCATCCTCTCGCACGTGTTTTTACTCGACTAGCCTGCGGGATGCATCCTCTCGCACGTGTTTTTACTCGACTAGCCTGCGGGATGCATCCTCTCGCACGTGTTTTTACTCGACTACCCTGCGGGATGCATCCTCTCGCACGTGTTTTTGCTCGACTAGCCATGCGCATCCCAAAAAACCTGCGCATGCGCATCCCAAAAAACCTGCGCATGCGCATCCCACAAAAACTGCGTATGCGCATCCCACAAAACCTCGCACGTGTTTTTACTCGACTAGCCTGCAGGATGCATCCTCTCGCACGTGTTTTTACTCGACTAGCCTGCGGGATGCATCCTCTCGCACGTGTTTTTGCTCGACTGGCCATGCGCATCCCAAAAAACCTGCACATGCGCATCCCAAAAAACCTGCGCATGCGCATCCCACAAAACCTGCGCATGCGCATCCCACAAAACCTCGCACGTGTTTTTACTCGACTAGCCTGCGGGATGCATCCTCTCGCACGTGTTTTTGCTCGGCTAGCCTGCGGGATGCATCCTCTCGCACGTGTTTTTGCTCGACTAGCCATGCGCATCCCAAAAAACCTGCGCATGCGCATCCCACAAAACCTCGCACGTGTTTTTACTTGACTAGCCTGCGGGATGCATCCTCTCGCACGTGTTTTTGCTCGGCTAGCCTGCGGGATGCATCCTCTCGCACGTGTATTTGCTCGACTAGCCATGAGCATCCCAAAAAACCTGCGCATGCGCATCCCAAAAAATCTGCGCATGCGCATCCCACAAAACCTGCGCATGCGCATCCCACAAAACCTCGCACGTGTTTTTATTCGACTAGCCTGCGGGATGCATCCTCTCGCACGTGTTTTTACTCGACTAGCCTGCGGGATGCATCCTCTCGCACGTGTTTTTGCTCGACTAGCCATGCGCATCCCAAAAAACCTGCGCATGCGCATCCCACAAAACCTGCGCATGCGCATCCCACAAAACCTCGCACGTGTTTTTACTCGACTAGCCTGCGGGATGCATCCTCTCGCACGTGTTTTTGCTCGGCTAGCCTGCGGGATGCATCCTCTCGCACGTGTTTTTGCTCGACTAGCCATGCGCATCCCAAAAAACCTGCGCATGCGCATCCCACAAAACCTCGCACGTGTTTTTACTCGACTAGCCTGCGGGATGCATCCTCTCGCACGTGTTTTTACTCGACTAGCCTGCGGGATGCATCCTCTCGCACGTGTTTTTACTCGACTACCCTGCGGGATGCATCCTCTCGCACGTGTTTTTACTCGACTACCCTGCGGGATGCATCCTCTCGCACGTGTTTTTGCTCGACTAGCCATGCGCATCCCAAAAAACCTGCGCATGCGCATCCCAAAAAACCTGCGCATGCGCATCCCACAAAAACTGCGTATGCGCATCCCACAAAACCTCGCACGTGTTTTTACTCGACTAGCCTGCGGGATGCATCCTCTCGCACGTGTTTTTACTCGACTAGCCTGCGGGATGCATCCTCTCGCACGTGTTTTTGCTCGACTGGCCATGCGCATCCCAAAAAACCTGCACATGCGCATCCCAAAAAACCTGCGCATGCGCATCCCACAAAACCTGCGCATGCGCATCCCACAAAACCTCGCACGTGTTTTTACTCGACTAGCCTGCGGGATGCATCCTCTCGCACGTGTTTTTGCTCGGCTAGCCTGCGGGATGCATCCTCTCGCACGTGTTTTTGCTCGACTAGCCATGCGCATCCCAAAAAACCTGCGCATGCGCATCCCACAAAACCTCGCACGTGTTTTTACTTGACTAGCCTGCGGGATGCATCCTCTCGCACGTGTTTTTGCTCGGCTAGCCTGCGGGATGCATCCTCTCGCACGTGTTTTTGCTCGACTAGCCATGAGCATCCCAAAAAACCTGCGCATGCGCATCCCAAAAAATCTGCGCATGCGCATCCCACAAAACCTGCGCATGCGCATCCCACAAAACCTCGCACGTGTTTTTATTCGACTAGCCTGCGGGATGCATCCTCTCGCACGTGTTTTTACTCGACTAGCCTGCGGGATGCATCCTCTCGCACGTGTTTTTGCTCGACTGGCCATGCGCATCCCAAAAAACCTGCACATGCGCATCCCAAAAAACCTGCGCATGCGCATCCCACAAAACCTCGCACGTGTTTTTACTCGACTAGCCTGTGGGATGCATCCTCTCGCACGTGTTTTTGCTCGGCTAGCCTGCGGGATGCATCCTCTCGCACGTGTTTTTGCTCGACTAGCCATGCGCATCCCAAAAAACCTGCGCATGCGCATCCCACAAAACCTCGCACGTGTTTTTACTCGACTAGCCTGCGTGATGCATCCTCTCGCACGTGTTTTTGCTCGGCTAGCCTGCGGGATGCATCCTCTCGCACGTGTTTTTGCTCGACTAGCCATGCGCATCCCAAAAAACCTGCGCATGCGCATCCCACAAAACCTCGCACGTGTTTTTACTCGACTAGCCTGCGGGATGCATCCTCTCGCACGTGTTTTTACTCGACTAGCCTGCGGGATGCATCCTCCCGCACGTGTTTTTACTCGACTAGCCTGCGGGATGCATCGTCTCGCACGTGTTTTTACTCGACTAGCCTGCGGGATGGATCCTCTCGCACGTGTTTTTGCTCGACTAGCCATGCGCATCCCAAAAAACCTGCGCATGCGCATCCCAAAAAATCTGCGCATGCGCATCCCACAAAACCTGCGCATGCGCATCCCACAAAACCTCGCACGTGTTTGTGCTCGACCAGCCTGCGGGATGCATCCTTTCGCACGTGTTTTTACTCGACTAGCCTGCGGGATGCATCCTCTCGCACGTGTTTTTGCTCGACTAGCCTGCGGGATGCATCCTCTCGCACGTGTTTTTGCTCGACTAGCCATGCGCATCCCAAAAAACCTGCGCATGCGCATCCCAAAAAATCTGCGCATACGCATCCCACAAAACCTGCGCATGCGCATCCCACAAAACCTCGCACGTGTTTTTACTCGACTAGCCTGCGGGATGCATCCTCTCGCACGTGTTTTTACTCGACTAGCCTGCGGGATGCATCCTCTCGCACGTGTTTTTACTCGACGACCCTGCGGGATGCATCCTCTCGCACGTTTTTTTGCTCGACTAGCCATGCGCATCCCAAAAAACCTGCGCATGCACATCCCAAAAAACCTGCGCATGCGCATCCCACAAAACCTGCTTATGCGCATCCCACAAAACCTCGCACGTGTTTTTACTCGACTAGCCTGCGGGATGCATCCTCTCGCACGTGTTTTTACTCGACTAGCCTGCGGGATGCATCCTCTCGCACGTGTTTTTGCTCGACTAGCCATGCGCATCCCAAAAAACCTGCACATGCGCATCCCAAAAAACCTGCGCATGCGCATCCCACAAAACCTCGCACGTGTTTTTATTCGACTATCCTGCGGGATGCATCCTCTCGCACGTGTTTTTGCTCGACTAGCCATGCGCATCCCAAAAAACCTGCGCATGCGCATCCCACAAAACCTCGCACGTGTTTTTACTCGACTAGCCTGCGGGATGCATCCTCTCGCACGTGTTTTTACTCGACTAGCCTGCGGGATGCATCCTCTCGCACGTGTTTTTACTCGACTAGGCTGCGGGATGCATCGTCTCGCACGTGTTCTTACTCGACTAGCCTGCGGGATGCATCCTCTCGCACGTGTTTTTGCTCGACTAGCCATGCGCATCCCAAAAAACCTGCGCATGCGCATCCCAAAAAATCTGCGCATGCGCATCCCACAAAACCTGCGCATGCGCATACCACAAAACCTCGCACGTGTTTGTGCTCGACTAGCCTGCGGGATGCATCCTTTCGCACGTGTTTTTACTCGACTAGCCTGCGGGATGCATCCTCTCGCACGTGTTTTTGCTCGACTAGCCTGCGGGATGCATCCTCTCGCACGTGTTTTTGCTCGACTAGCCATGCGCATCCCAAAAAACCTGCGCATGCGCATCCCAAAAAATCTGCGCATGCGCATCCCACAAAACCTGCGCATGCGCATCCCACAAAACCTCGCACGTGTTTGTGCTCGACTAGCCTGCGGGATGCATCCTCTCGCACGTGTTTTTGCTCGACTGGCCATGCGCATCCCAAAAAACCTGCACATGCGCATCCCAAAAAACCTGCGCATGCGCATCCCACAAAACCTCGCACGTGTTTTTACTCGACTAGCCTGTGGGATGCATCCTCTCGCACGTGTTTTTGCTCGGCTAGCCTGCGGGATGCATCCTCTCGCACGTGTTTTTGCTCGACTAGCCATGCGCATCCCAAAAAACCTGCGCATGCGCATCCCACAAAACCTCGCACGTGTTTTTACTCGACTAGCCTGCGTGATGCATCCTCTCGCACGTGTTTTTGCTCGGCTAGCCTGCGGGATGCATCCTCTCGCACGTGTTTTTGCTCGACTAGCCATGCGCATCCCAAAAAACCTGCGCATGCGCATCCCACAAAACCTCGCACGTGTTTTTACTCGACTAGCCTGCGGGATGCATCCTCTCGCACGTGTTTTTACTCGACTAGCCTGCGGGATGCATCCTCCCGCACGTGTTTTTACTCGACTAGCCTGCGGGATGCATCGTCTCGCACGTGTTTTTACTCGACTAGCCTGCGGGATGGATCCTCTCGCACGTGTTTTTGCTCGACTAGCCATGCGCATCCCAAAAAACCTGCGCATGCGCATCCCAAAAAATCTGCGCATGCGCATCCCACAAAACCTGCGCATGCGCATCCCACAAAACCTCGCACGTGTTTGTGCTCGACCAGCCTGCGGGATGCATCCTTTCGCACGTGTTTTTACTCGACTAGCCTGCGGGATGCATCCTCTCGCACGTGTTTTTGCTCGACTAGCCTGCGGGATGCATCCTCTCGCACGTGTTTTTGCTCGACTAGCCATGCGCATCCCAAAAAACCTGCGCATGCGCACCCCAAAAAATCTGCGCATGCGCATCCCACAAAACCTGCGCATGCGCATCCCACAAAACCTCGCACGTGTTTTTACTCGACTAGCCTGCGGGATGCATCCTCTCGCACGTGTTTTTACTCGACTAGCCTGCGGGATGCATCCTCTCGCACGTGTTTTTACTCGACGACCCTGCGGGATGCATCCTCTCGCACGTTTTTTTGCTCGACTAGCCATGCGCATCCCAAAAAACCTGCGCATGCGCATCCCAAAAAACCTGCGCATGCGCATCCCACAAAACCTGCTTATGCGCATCCCACAAAACCTCGCACGTGTTTTTACTCGACTAGCCTGCGGGATGCATCCTCTCGCACGTGTTTTTACTCGACTAGCCTGCGGGATGCATCCTCTCGCACGTGTTTTTGCTCGACTAGCCATGCGCATCCCAAAAAACCTGCACATGCGCATCCCAAAAAACCTGCGCATGCGCATCCCACAAAACCTCGCACGTGTTTTTATTCGACTATCCTGCGGGATGCATCCTCTCGCACGTGTTTTTGCTCGGCTAGCCTGCGGGATGCATCCTCTCGCACGTGTTTTTGCTCGACTAGCCATGCGCATCCCAAAAAACCTGCGCATGCGCATCCCACAAAACCTCGCACGTGTTTTTACTCGACTAGCCTGCGGGATGCATCCTCTCGCACGTGTTTTTACTCGACTAGCCTGCGGGATGCATCCTCTCGCACGTGTTTTTACTCGACTAGCCTGCGGGATGCATCCTCTCGCACGTGTTTTTGCTCGACTAGCCATGCGCATCCCAAAAAACCTGCACATGCGCATCCCAAAAAACCTGCGCATGCGCATCCCACAAAACCTGCGCATGCGCATCCCACAAAACCTCGCACGTGTTTTTACTCGACTAGCCTGCGGGATGCATCCTCTCGCACGTGTTTTTGCTCGACTAGCCTGCGGGATGCATCCTCTCGCACGTGTTTTTACTCGACTAGCCTGCGGGATGCATCCTCTCGCACGTGTTTTTGCTCGACTAGCCATGCGCATCCCAAAAAACCTGCGCATGCGCATCCCAAAAAACCTGCGCATGCGCATCCCACAAAAACTGCGTATGCGCATCCCACAAAACCTCGCACGTGTTTTTACTCGACTAGCCTGCGGGATGCATCCTCTCGCACGTGTTTTTACTCGACTAGCCTGCGGGATGCATCCTCTCGCACGTGTTTTTGCTCGACTGGCCATGCGCATCCCAAAAAACCTGCACATGCGCATCCCAAAAAACCTGCGCATGCGCATCCCACAAAACCTGCGCATGCGCATCCCACAAAACCTCGCCCGTGTTTTTACTCGACTGGCCTGCGGGATGCATCCTCTCGCACGTGTTTTTGCTCGGCTAGCCTGCGGGATGCATCCTCTCGCACGTGTTTTTGCTCGACTAGCCATGCGCATCCCAAAAAACCTGCGCATGCGCATCCCACAAAACCTCGCACGTGTTTTTACTTGACTAGCCTGCGGGATGCATCCTCTCGCACGTGTTTTTGCTCGGCTAGCCTGCGGGATGCATCCTCTCGCACGTGTTTTTGCTCGACTAGCCATGAGCATCCCAAAAAACCTGCGCATGCGCATCCCAAAAAATCTGCGCATGCGCATCCCACAAAACCTGCGCATGCGCATCCCACAAAACCTCGCACGTGTTTTTATTCGACTAGCCTGCGGGATGCATCCTCTCGCACGTGTTTTTACTCGACTAGCCTGCGGGATGCATCCTCTCGCACGTGTTTTTGCTCGACTAGCCATGCGCATCCCAAAAAACCTGCGCATGCGCATCCCACAAAACCTGCGCATGCGCATCCCACAAAACCTCGCACGTGTTTTTACTCGACTAGCCTGCGGGATGCATCCTCTCGCACGTGTTTTTGCTCGGCTAGCCTGCGGGATGCATCCTCTCGCACGTGTTTTTGCTCGACTAGCCATGCGCATCCCAAAAAACCTGCGCATGCGCATCCCAAAAAACCTGCGCATGCGCATCCCACAAAACCTCGCACGTGTTTTTACTCGACTAGCCTGCGGGATGCATCCTCTCGCACGTGTTTTTACTCGACTAGCCTGCGGGATGCATCCTCTCGCACGTGTTTTTACTCGACTAGCCTGCGGGATGCATCCTCTCGCACGTGTTTTTACTCGACTACCCTGCGGGATGCATCCTCTCGCACGTGTTTTTGCTCGACTAGCCATGCGCATCCCAAAAAACCTGCGCATGCGCATCCCAAAAAACCTGCGCATGCGCATCCCACAAAAACTGCGTATGCGCATCCCACAAAACCTCGCACGTGTTTTTACTCGACTAGCCTGCGGGATGCATCCTCTCGCACGTGTTTTTACTCGACTAGCCTGCGGGATGCATCCTCTCGCACGTGTTTTTGCTCGACTGGCCATGCGCATCCCAAAAAACCTGCACATGCGCATCCCAAAAAACCTGCGCATGCGCATCCCACAAAACCTGCGCATGCGCATCCCACAAAACCTCGCACGTGTTTTTACTCGACTAGCCTGCGGGATGCATCCTCTCGCACGTGTTTTTGCTCGGCTAGCCTGCGGGATGCATCCTCTCGCACGTGTTTTTGCTCGACTAGCCATGCGCATCCCAAAAAACCTGCGCATGCGCATCCCACAAAACCTCGCACGTGTTTTTACTTGACTAGCCTGCGGGATGCATCCTCTCGCACGTGTTTTTGCTCGGCTAGCCTGCGGGATGCATCCTCTCGCACGTGTTTTTGCTCGACTAGCCATGAGCATCCCAAAAAACCTGCGCATGCGCATCCCAAAAAATCTGCGCATGCGCATCCCACAAAACCTGCGCATGCGCATCCCACAAAACCTCGCACGTGTTTTTATTCGACTAGCCTGCGGGATGCATCCTCTCGCACGTGTTTTTACTCGACTAGCCTGCGGGATGCATCCTCTCGCACGTGTTTTTGCTCGACTGGCCATGCGCATCCCAAAAAACCTGCACATGCGCATCCCAAAAAACCTGCGCATGCGCATCCCACAAAACCTCGCACGTGTTTTTACTCGACTAGCCTGTGGGATGCATCCTCTCGCACGTGTTTTTGCTCGGCTAGCCTGCGGGATGCATCCTCTCGCACGTGTTTTTGCTCGACTAGCCATGCGCATCCCAAAAAACCTGCGCATGCGCATCCCACAAAACCTCGCGCGTGTTTTTACTCGACTAGCCTGCGTGATGCATCCTCTCGCACGTGTTTTTGCTCGGCTAGCCTGCGGGATGCATCCTCTCGCACGTGTTTTTGCTCGACTAGCCATGCGCATCCCAAAAAACCTGCGCATGCGCATCCCACAAAACCTCGCACGTGTTTTTACTCGACTAGCCTGCGGGATGCATCCTCTCGCACGTGTTTTTACTCGACTAGCCTGCGGGATGCATCCTCCCGCACGTGTTTTTACTCGACTAGCCTGCGGGATGCATCGTCTCGCACGTGTTTTTACTCGACTAGCCTGCGGGATGGATCCTCTCGCACGTGTTTTTGCTCGACTAGCCATGCGCATCCCAAAAAACCTGCGCATGCGCATCCCAAAAAATCTGCGCATGCGCATCCCACAAAACCTGCGCATGCGCATCCCACAAAACCTCGCACGTGTTTGTGCTCGACCAGCCTGCGGGATGCATCCTTTCGCACGTGTTTTTACTCGACTAGCCTGCGGGATGCATCCTCTCGCACGTGTTTTTGCTCGACTAGCCTGCGGGATGCATCCTCTCGCACGTGTTTTTGCTCGACTAGCCATGCGCATCCCAAAAAACCTGCGCATGCGCATCCCAAAAAATCTGCGCATGCGCATCCCACAAAACCTGCGCATGCGCATCCCACAAAACCTCGCACGTGTTTTTACTCGACTAGCCTGCGGGATGCATCCTCTCGCACGTGTTTTTACTCGACTAGCCTGCGGGATGCATCCTCTCGCACGTGTTTTTACTCGACGACCCTGCGGGATGCATCCTCTCGCACGTTTTTTTGCTCGACTAGCCATGCGCATCCCAAAAAACCTGCGCATGCGCATCCCAAAAAACCTGCGCATGCGCATCCCACAAAACCTGCTTATGCGCATCCCACAAAACCTCGCACGTGTTTTTACTCGACTAGCCTGCGGGATGCATCCTCTCGCACGTGTTTTTACTCGACTAGCCTGCGGGATGCATCCTCTCGCACGTGTTTTTACTCGACTAGCCTGCGGGATGCATCCTCTCGCACGTGTTTTTACTCGACTAGGCTGCGGGATGCATCGTCTCGCACGTGTTCTTACTCGACTAGCCTGCGGGATGCATCCTCTCGCACGTGTTTTTGCTCGACTAGCCATGCGCATCCCAAAAAACCTGCGCATGCGCATCCCAAAAAATCTGCGCATGCGCATCCCACAAAACCTGCGCATGCGCATACCACAAAACCTCGCACGTGTTTGTGCTCGACTAGCCTGCGGGATGCATCCTTTCGCACGTGTTTTTACTCGACTAGCCTGCGGGATGCATCCTCTCGCACGTGTTTTTGCTCGACTAGCCTGCGGGATGCATCCTCTCGCACGTGTTTTTGCTCGACTAGCCATGCGCATCCCAAAAAACCTGCGCATGCGCATCCCAAAAAATCTGCGCATGCGCATCCCACAAAACCTGCGCATGCGCATCCCACAAAACCTCGCACGTGTTTGTGCTCGACTAGCCTGCGGGATGCATCCTCTCGCACGTGTTTTTACTCGACTAGCCTGCGGGATGCATCCTCTCGCACGTGTTTTTGCTAGACTAGCCTGCGGGATGCATCCTCTCGCACGTGTTTTTGCTAGACTAGCCTGCGGGATGCATCCTCTCCCACGTGTTTTTGCTCGACTAGCCTGCGGGATGCATCCTCTCGCACGTGTTTTTACTCGACTAGCCTGCGGGATGCATCCTCTCGCACGTGTTTTTGCTAGACTAGCCTGCGGGATGCATCCTCTCGCACGTGTTCTTACTCGACTAGCCTGCGGGATGCATCCTCTCGCACGTGTTTTTGCTCGACTAGCCATGCGCATCCCAAAAAACCTGCGCATGCGCATCCCAAAAAATCTGCGCATGCGCATCCCACAAAACCTGCGCATGCGCATACCACAAAACCTCGCACGTGTTTGTGCTCGACTAGCCTGCGGGATGCATCCTTTCGCACGTGTTTTTACTCGACTAGCCTGCGGGATGCATCCTCTCGCACGTGTTTTTGCTCGACTAGCCTGCGGGATGCATCCTCTCGCACGTGTTTTTGCTCGACTAGCCATGCGCATCCCAAAAAACCTGCGCATGCGCATCCCAAAAAATCTGCGCATGCGCATCCCACAAAACCTGCGCATGCGCATCCCACAAAACCTCGCACGTGTTTGTGCTCGACTAGACTGCGGGATGCATCCTTTCGCACGTGTTTTTACTCGACTAGCCTGCGGGATGCATCCTCTCGCACGTGTTTTTACTCGACTAGCCTGCGGGATGCATCCTCTCGCACGTGTTTTTGCTAGACTAGCCTGCGGGATGCATCCTCTCGCACGTGTTTTTGCTAGACTAGCCTGCGGGATGCATCCTCTCCCACGTGTTTTTGCTCGACTAGCCTGCGGGATGCATCCTCTCGCACGTGTTTTTACTCGACTAGCCTGCGGGATGCATCCTCTCGCACGTGTTTTTACTCGACTACCCTGCGGGATGCATCCTCTCGCACGTGTTTTTGCTCGACTAGCCATGCGCATCCCAAAAAACCTGCGCATGCGCATCCCAAAAAACCTGCGCATGCGCATCCCAAAAAATCTGCGCATGCGCATCCCACAAAACCTGCGCATGCGCATCCCACAAAACCTCGCACGTGTTTGTGCTCGACCAGCCTGCGGGATGCATCCTTTCGCACGTGTTTTTACTCGACTAGCCTGCGGGATGCATCCTCTCCCACGTGTTTTTGCTCGACTAGCCTGCGGGATGCATCCTCTCGCACGTGTTTTTGCTCGACTAGCCATGCGCATCCCAAAAAACCTGCGCCTGCGCATCCCAAAAAATCTGCGCATGCGCATCCCACAAAACCTGCGCATGCGCATCCCACAAAACCTCGCACGTGTTTGTGCTCGACTAGACTGCGGGATGCATCCTTTCGCACGTGTTTTTGCTCGACTAGCCTGCGGGATGCATCCTCTCGCACGTGTTTGTGCTCGACTAGCAATGCGCATCCCAAAAAACCTGCGCATGCGCATCCCAAAAAACCTGCGCATGCGCATCCCACAAAACCTGCGCATGCGCATCCCACAAAACCTCGCACGTGTTTTTACTCGACTAGCCTGCGGGATGCATCCTCTCGCACGTGTTTTTACTCGACTAGCCTGCGGGATGCATCCTCTCGCACGTGTTTTTACTCGACTAGCCTGCGGGATGCATCCTCTCGCACGTGTTTTTACTCGACTAGGCTGCGGGATGCATCGTCTCGCACGTGTTCTTACTCGACTAGCCTGCGGGATGCATCCTCTCGCACGTGTTTTTGCTCGACTAGCCATGCGCATCCCAAAAAACCTGCGCATGCGCATCCCCCAAAACCTGCGCATGCGCATCCCACAAAACCTCGCACGTGTTTTTACTCGACTAGCCTGTGGGATGCATCCTCTCGCACGTGTTTTTGCTCGGCTAGCCTGCGGGATGCATCCTCTCGCACGTGTTTTTGCTCGACTAGCCATGCGCATCCCAAAAAACCTGCGCATGCGCATCCCACAAAACCTCGCACGTGTTTTTACTCGACTAGCCTGCGTGATGCATCCTCTCGCACGTGTTTTTGCTCGGCTAGCCTGCGGGATGCATCCTCTCGCACGTGTTTTTGCTCGACTAGCCATGCGCATCCCAAAAAACCTGCGCATGCGCATCCCACAAAACCTCGCACGTGTTTTTACTCGACTAGCCTGCGGGATGCATCCTCTCGCACGTAATTTTACTCGACTAGCCTGCGGGATGCATCCTCCCGCACGTGTTTTTACTCGACTAGCCTGCGGGATGCATCGTCTCGCACGTGTTTTTACTCGACTAGCCTGCGGGATGCATCCTCTCGCACGTGTTTTTGCTCGACTAGCCATGCGCATCCCAAAAAACCTGCGCATGCGCATCCCAAAAAATCTGCGCATGCGCATCCCACAAAACCTGCGCATGCGCATCCCACAAAACCTCGCACGTGTTTGTGCTCGACCAGCCTGCGGGATGCATCCTTTCGCACGTGTTTTTACTCGACTAGCCTGCGGGATGCATCCTCTCGCACGTGTTTTTGCTCGACTAGCCTGCGGGATGCATCCTCTCGCACGTGTTTTTGCTCGACCAGCCATGCGCATCCCAAAAAACCTGCGCATGCGCATCCCAAAAAATCTGCGCATGCGCATCCCACAAAACCTGCGCATGCGCATCCCACAAAACCTCGCACGTGTTTGTGCTCGACTAGACTGCGGGATGCATCCTTTCGCACGTGTTTTTACTCGACTAGCCTGCGGGATGCATCCTCTCGCACGTGTTTTTGCTCGACTAGCCTGCGGGATGCATCCTCTCGCACGTGTTTTTGCTCGACTAGCCATGCGCATCCCAAAAAACCTGCGCATGCGCATCCCAAAAAATCTGCGCATGCGCATCCCACAAAACCTGCGCATGCGCATCCCACAAAACCTCGCACGTGTTTGTGCTCGACCAGCCTGCGGGATGCATCCTTTCGCACGTGTTTTTACTCGACTAGCCTGCGGGATGCATCCTCTCGCACGTGTTTTTGCTCGACTTGCCTGCGGGATGCATCCTCTCGCACGTGTTTTTGCTCGACCAGCCATGCGCATCCCAAAAAACCTGCGCATGCGCATCCCAAAAAATCTGCGCATGCGCATCCCACAAAACCTGCGCATGCGCATCCCACAAAACCTCGCACGTGTTTGTGCTCGACTAGACTGCGGGATGCATCCTTTCGCACGTGTTTTTACTCGACTAGCCTGCGGGATGCATCCTCTCGCACGTGTTTTTGCTCGACTAGCCTGCGGGATGCATCCTCTCGCACGTGTTTGTGCTCGACTAGCCTGCGGGATGCATCCTCTCGCACGTGTTTTTACTCGACTAGCCTGCGGGATGCATCCTCACGCACGTGTTTTTGCTAGACTAGCCTGCGGGATGCATCCTCTCGCACGTGTTTTTGCTAGACTAGCCTGCGGGATGCATCCTCTCCCACGTGTTTTTGCTCGACTAGCCTGCGGGATGCATCCTCTCGCACGTGTTTTTACTCGACTAGCCTGCGGGATGCATCCTCTCGCACGTGTTTTTACTCGACTACCCTGCGGGATGCATCCTCTCGCACGTGTTTTTGCTCGACTAGCCATGCGCATCCCAAAAAACCTGCGCATGCGCATCCCAAAAAACCTGCGCATGCGCATCCCAAAAAATCTGCGCATGCGCATCCCACAAAACCTGCGCATGCGCATCCCACAAAACCTCGCACGTGTTTGTGCTCGACCAGCCTGCGGGATGCATCCTTTCGCACGTGTTTTTACTCGACTAGCCTGCGGGATGCATCCTCTCGCACGTGTTTTTGCTCGACTAGCCTGCGGGATGCATCCTCTCGCACGTGTTTGTGCTCGACTAGCAATGCGCATCCCAAAAAACCTGCGCATGCGCATCCCAAAAAACCTGCGCATGCGCATCCCACAAAACCTGCGCATGCGCATCCCACAAAACCTCGCACGTGTTTTTACTCGACTAGCCTGCGGGATGCATCCTCTCGCACGTGTTTTTACTCGACTAGCCTGCGGGATGCATCCTCTCGCACGTGTTTTTACTCGACGACCCTGCGGGATGCATCCTCTCGCACGTTTTTTTGCTCGACTAGCCATGCGCATCCCAGAAAACCTGCGCATGCGCATCCCAAAAAACCTGCGCATGCGCATCCCACAAAACCTGCGTATGCGCATCCCACAAAACCTCGCACGTGTTTTTACTCGACTAGCCTGCGGGATGCATCCTCTCGCACGTGTTTTTACTCGACTAGCCTGCGGGATGCATCCTCTCGCACGTGTTTTTGCTCGACTAGCCATGCGCATCCCAAAAAACCTGCACATGCGCATCCCAAAAAACCTGCGCAAGCGCATCCCACAAAACCTCGCACGTGTTTTTATTCGACCAGCCTGCGGGATGCATCCTCTCGCACGTGTTTTTGCTCGGCTAGCCTGCGGGATGCATCCTCTCGCACGTGTTTTTGCTCGACTAGCCATGCGCATCCCAAAAAACCTGCGCATGCGCATCCCACAAAACCTGCGCATGCGCATCCCACAAAACCTCGCACGTGTTTTTACTCGACTAGCCTGCGGGATGCATCCTCTCGCACGTGTTTTTACTCGACTAGCCTGCGGGATGCATCCTCTCGCACGTGTTTTTACTCGACTAGGTTGCTGGATGCATCGTCTCGCACGTGTTCTTACTCGACTAGCCTGCGGGATGCATCCTCTCGCACGTGTTTTTGCTCGACTAGCCATGCGCATCCCAAAAAACCTGCGCATGCGCATCCCAAAAAATCTGCGCATGCGCATCCCACAAAACCTGCGCATGCGCATACCACAAAACCTCGCACGTGTTTGTGCTCGACTAGCCTGCGGGATGCATCCTTTCGCACGTGTTTTTACTCGACTAGCCTGCGGGATGCATCCTCTCGCACGTGTTTTTGCTCGACTAGCCTGCGGGATGCATCCTCTCGCACGTGTTTTTGCTCGACTAGCCATGCGCATCCCAAAAAACCTGCGCATGCGCATCCCAAAAAATCTGCGCATGCGCATCCCACAAAACCTGCGCATGCGCATCCCACAAAACCTCGCACGTGTTTGTGCTCGACTAGACTGCGGGATGCATCATTTCGCACGTGTTTTTACTCGACTAGCCTGCGGGATGCATCCTCTCGCACGTGTTTTTGCTCGACTAGCCTGCGGGATGCATCCTCTCGCACGTGTTTGTGCTCGACTAGCCTGCGGGATGCATCCTCTCGCACGTGTTTTTACTCGACTAGCCTGCGGGATGCATCCTCTCGCACGTGTTTTTGCTAGACTAGCCTGCGGGATGCATCCTCTCGCACGTGTTTTTGCTAGACTAGCCTGCGGGATGCATCCTCTCGCACGTGTTTTTACTCGACGACCCTGCGGGATGCATCCTCTCGCACGTTTTTTTGCTCGACTAGCCATGCGCATCCCAAAAAACCTGCGCATGCGCATCCCAAAAAACCTGCGCATGCGCATCCCACAAAACCTGCGTATGCGCATCCCACAAAACCTCGCACGTGTTTTTACTCGACTAGCCTGCGGGATGCATCCTCTCGCACGTGTTTTTACTCGACTAGCCTGCGGGATGCATCCTCTCGCACGTGTTTTTGCTCGGCTAGCCTGCGGGATGCATCCTCTCGCACGTGTTTTTGCTCGACTAGCCATGCGCATCCCAAAAAACCTGCACATGCGCATCCCAAAAAACCTGCGCATGCGCATCCCACAAAACCTCGCACGTGTTTTTATTCGACTAGCCTGCGGGATGCATCCTCTCGCACGTGTTTTTGCTCGGCTAGCCTGCGGGATGCATCCTCTCGCACGTGTTTTTGCTCGACTAGCCATGCGCATCCCAAAAAACCTGCGCATGCGCATCCCACAAAACCTGCGCATGCGCATCCCACAAAACCTCGCACGTGTTTTTACTCGACTAGCCTGCGGGATGCATCCTCTCGCACGTGTATTTACTCGACTACCCTGATGGATGCATCCTCTCGCACGTGTTTTTGCTCGACTAGCCATGCGCTTCCCAAAAAAACCGCGCATGCGCATCCCAAAAAACCTGCGCATGCGCATCCCAAAAAACCTGCGCATGCGCATCCCACAAAACCTGCGCATGCGCATCCCACAAAACCTCGCACGTGTTTGTGCTCGACTAGCCTGCGGGATGCATCCTTTCGCACGTGTTTTTACTCGACTAGCCTGCGGGATGCATCCTCTCGCACGTGTTTTTGCTCGACTAGCCTGCGGGATGCATCCTCTCGCACGTGTTTTTGCTCGACTAGCCATGCGCATCCCAAAAAACCTGCGCATGCTCATCCCAAAAAATCTGCGCATGCGCATCCCACAAAACCTGCGCATGCGCATCCCACAAAACCTCGCACGTGTTTGTGCTCGACTAGACTGCGGGATGCATCCTTTCGCACGTGTTTTTACACGACTAGCCTGCGGGATGCATCCTCTCGCACGTGTTTTTGCTCGACTAGCCTGCGGGATGCATCCTCTCGCACGTGTTTGTGCTCGACTAGCCTGCGGGATGCATCCTCTCGCACGTGTTTTTACTCGACTAGCCTGCGGGATGCATCCTCTCGCACGTGTTTTTGCTCGACTAGCCTGCGGGATGCATCCTCTCGCACGTGTTTTTGCTCGACTAGCCTGCGGGATGCATCCTCTCGCACGTGTTTTTACTCGACTAGCCTGCGGGATGCATCCTCTCGCACGTGTTTTTACTCGACTACCCTGATGGATGCATCCTCTCGCACGTGTTTTTGCTCGACTAGCCATGCGCATCCCAAAAAACCTGCGCATGCGCATCCCAAAAAACCTGCGCATGCGCATCCCACAAAACCTGCGCATGCGCATCCCACAAAACCTCGCACGTGTTTTTACTCGACTAGCCTGCGGGATGCATCCTCTCGCACGTGTTTTTGCTCGACTAGCCATGCGCATCCCAAAAAACCTGCACATGCGCATCCCAAAAAACCTGCGCATGCGCATCCCACAAAACCTGCGCATGCGCATCCCACAAAACCTCGCACGTGTTTTTACTCGACTAGCCTGCGGGATGCATCCTCTCGCACGTGTTTTTGCTCGACTAGCCTGCGGGATGCATCCTCTCGCACGTGTTTTTACTCGACTAGCCTGCGGGATGCATCCTCTCGCACGTGTTTTTACTCGACTAGCCTGCGGGATGCATCCTCTCGCACGTGTTTTTGCTCGACTAGCCATGCGCATCCCAAAAAACCTGCACATGCGCATCCCAAAAAACCTGCGCATGCGCATCCCACAAAACCTGCGCATGCGCATCCCACAAAACCTCGCACGTGTTTTTACTCGACTAGCCTGCGGGATGCATCCTCTCGCACGTGTTTTTACTCGACTAGCCTGCGGGATGCATCCTCTCGCACGTGTTTTTACTCGACTAGGCTGCGGGATGCATCGTCTCGCACGTGTTCTTACTCGACTAGCCTGCGGGATGCATCCTCTCGCACGTGTTTTTGCTCGACTAGCCATGCGCATCCCAAAAAACCTGCGCATGCGCATCCCCCAAAACCTGCGCATGCGCATCCCACAAAACCTCGCACGTGTTTTTACTCGACTAGCCTGTGGGATGCATCCTCTCGCACGTGTTTTTGCTCGGCTAGCCTGCGGGATGCATCCTCTCGCACGTGTTTTTGCTCGACTAGCCATGCGCATCCCAAAAAACCTGCGCATGCGCATCCCACAAAACCTCGCACGTGTTTTTACTCGACTAGCCTGCGTGATGCATCCTCTCGCACGTGTTTTTGCTCGGCTAGCCTGCGGGATGCATCCTCTCGCACGCGTTTTTGCTCGACTAGCCATGCGCATCCCAAAAAACCTGCGCATGCGCATCCCACAAAACCTCGCACGTGTTTTTACTCGACTAGCCTGCGGGATGCATCCTCTCGCACGTAATTTTACTCGACTAGCCTGCGGGATGCATCCTCCCGCACGTGTTTTTACTCGACTAGCCTGCGGGATGCATCGTCTCGCACGTGTTTTTACTCGACTAGCCTGCGGGATGCATCCTCTCGCACGTGTTTTTGCTCGACTAGCCATGCGCATCCCAAAAAACCTGCGCATGCGCATCCCAAAAAATCTGCGCATGCGCATCCCACAAAACCTGCGCATGCGCATCCCACAAAACCTCGCACGTGTTTGTGCTCGACCAGCCTGCGGGATGCATCCTTTCGCACGTGTTTTTACTCGACTAGCCTGCGGGATGCATCCTCTCGCACGTGTTTTTGCTCGACTAGCCTGCGGGATGCATCCTCTCGCACGTGTTTTTGCTCGACCAGCCATGCGCATCCCAAAAAACCTGCGCATGCGCATCCCAAAAAATCTGCGCATGCGCATCCCACAAAACCTGCGCATGCGCATCCCACAAAACCTCGCACGTGTTTGTGCTCGACTAGACTGCGGGATGCATCCTTTCGCACGTGTTTTTACTCGACTAGCCTGCGGGATGCATCCTCTCGCACGTGTTTTTGCTCGACTAGCCTGCGGGATGCATCCTCTCGCACGTGTTTTTGCTCGACTAGCCATGCGCATCCCAAAAAACCTGCGCATGCGCATCCCAAAAAATCTGCGCATGCGCATCCCACAAAACCTCGCACGTGTTTGTGCTCGACCAGCCTGCGGGATGCATCCTTTCGCACGTGTTTTTACTCGACTAGCCTGCGGGATGCATCCTCTCGCACGTGTTTTTGCTCGACTTGCCTGCGGGATGCATCCTCTCGCACGTGTTTTTGCTCGACCAGCCATGCGCATCCCAAAAAACCTGCGCATGCGCATCCCAAAAAATCTGCGCATGCGCATCCCACAAAACCTGCGCATGCGCATCCCACAAAACCTCGCACGTGTTTGTGCTCGACTAGACTGCGGGATGCATCCTTTCGCACGTGTTTTTACTCGACTAGCCTGCGGGATGCATCCTCTCGCACGTGTTTTTGCTCGACTAGCCTGCGGGATGCATCCTCTCGCACGTGTTTGTGCTCGACTAGCCTGCGGGATGCATCCTCTCGCACGTGTTTTTACTCGACTAGCCTGCGGGATGCATCCTCACGCACGTGTTTTTGCTAGACTAGCCTGCGGGATGCATCCTCTCGCACGTGTTTTTGCTAGACTAGCCTGCGGGATGCATCCTCTCCCACGTGTTTTTGCTCGACTAGCCTGCGGGATGCATCCTCTCGCACGTGTTTTTACTCGACTAGCCTGCGGGATGCATCCTCTCGCACGTGTTTTTACTCGACTACCCTGCGGGATGCATCCTCTCGCACGTGTTTTTGCTCGACTAGCCATGCGCATCCCAAAAAACCTGCGCATGCGCATCCCAAAAAACCTGCGCATGCGCATCCCAAAAAATCTGCGCATGCGCATCCCACAAAACCTGCGCATGCGCATCCCACAAAACCTCGCACGTGTTTGTGCTCGACCAGCCTGCGGGATGCATCCTTTCGCACGTGTTTTTACTCGACTAGCCTGCGGGATGCATCCTCTCGCACGTGTTTTTGCTCGACTAGCCTGCGGGATGCATCCTCTCGCACGTGTTTGTGCTCGACTAGCAATGCGCATCCCAAAAAACCTGCGCATGCGCATCCCAAAAAACCTGCGCATGCGCATCCCACAAAACCTGCGCATGCGCATCCCACAAAACCTCGCACGTGTTTTTACTCGACTAGCCTGCGGGATGCATCCTCTCGCACGTGTTTTTACTCGACTAGCCTGCGGGATGCATCCTCTCGCACGTGTTTTTACTCGACGACCCTGCGGGATGCATCCTCTCGCACGTTTTTTTGCTCGACTAGCCATGCGCATCCCAAAAAACCTGCGCATGCGCATCCCAAAAAACCTGCGCATGCGCATCCCACAAAACCTGCGTATGCGCATCCCACAAAACCTCGCACGTGTTTTTACTCGACTAGCCTGCGGGATGCATCCTCTCGCACGTGTTTTTACTCGACTAGCCTGCGGGATGCATCCTCTCGCACGTGTTTTTGCTCGACTAGCCATGCGCATCCCAAAAAACCTGCACATGCGCATCCCAAAAAACCTGCGCAAGCGCATCCCACAAAACCTCGCACGTGTTTTTATTCGACTAGCCTGCGGGATGCATCCTCTCGCACGTGTTTTTGCTCGGCTAGCCTGCGGGATGCATCCTCTCGCACGTGTTTTTGCTCGACTAGCCATGCGCATCCCAAAAAACCTGCGCATGCGCATCCCACAAAACCTGCGCATGCGCATCCCACAAAACCTCGCACGTGTTTTTACTCGACTAGCCTGCGGGATGCATCCTCTCGCACGTGTTTTTACTCGACTAGCCTGCGGGATGCATCCTCTCGCACGTGTTTTTACTCGACTAGGTTGCTGGATGCATCGTCTCGCACGTGTTCTTACTCGACTAGCCTGCGGGATGCATCCTCTCGCACGTGTTTTTGCTCGACTAGCCATGCGCATCCCAAAAAACCTGCGCATGCGCATCCCAAAAAATCTGCGCATGCGCATCCCACAAAACCTGCGCATGCGCATACCACAAAACCTCGCACGTGTTTGTGCTCGACTAGCCTGCGGGATGCATCCTTTCGCACGTGTTTTTACTCGACTAGCCTGCGGGATGCATCCTCTCGCACGTGTTTTTGCTCGACTAGCCTGCGGGATGCATCCTCTCGCACGTGTTTTTGCTCGACTAGCCATGCGCATCCCAAAAAACCTGCGCATGCGCATCCCAAAAAATCTGCGCATGCGCATCCCACAAAACCTGCGCATGCGCATCCCACAAAACCTCGCACGTGTTTGTGCTCGACTAGACTGCGGGATGCATCATTTCGCACGTGTTTTTACTCGACTAGCCTGCGGGATGCATCCTCTCGCACGTGTTTTTGCTCGACTAGCCTGCGGGATGCATCCTCTCGCACGTGTTTGTGCTCGACTAGCCTGCGGGATGCATCCTCTCGCACGTGTTTTTACTCGACTAGCCTGCGGGATGCATCCTCTCGCACGTGTTTTTGCTAGACTAGCCTGCGGGATGCATCCTCTCGCACGTGTTTTTGCTAGACTAGCCTGCGGGATGCATCCTCTCGCACGTGTTTTTACTCGACGACCCTGCGGGATGCATCCTCTCGCACGTTTTTTTGCTCGACTAGCCATGCGCATCCCAAAAAACCTGCGCATGCGCATCCCAAAAAACCTGCGCATGCGCATCCCACAAAACCTGCGTATGCGCATCCCACAAAACCTCGCACGTGTTTTTACTCGACTAGCCTGCGGGATGCATCCTCTCGCACGTGTTTTTGCTCGACTAGCCTGCGGGATGCATCCTCTCGCACGTGTTTTTACTCGACTAGCCTGCGGGATGCATCCTCTCGCACGTGTTTTTGCTCGACTAGCCATGCGCATCCCAAAAAACCTGCGCATGCGCATCCCAAAAAATCTGCGCATGCGCATCCCACAAAACCTGCGCATGCGCATCCCACAAAACCTCGCACGTGTTTGTGCTCGACTAGACTGCGGGATGCATCCTTTCGCACGTGTTTTTACTCGACTAGCCTGCGGGATGCATCCTCTCGCACGTGTTTTTGCTCGACTAGCCTGCGGGATGCATCCTCTCGCACGTGTTTGTGCTCGACTAGCGTGCGGGATGCATCCTCTCGCACGTGTTTTTACTCGACTAGCCTGCGGGAAGCATCCTCTCGCACGTGTTTTTACTCGACTACCCTGCGGGATGCATACTCTCGCACGTGTTTTTGCTCGACTAGCCATGCGCATCCCAAAAAACCTGCGCATGCGCATCCCACAAAACCTGCGTATGCGCATCCCACAAAACCTGCGTATGCGCATCCCACAAAACCTCGCACGTGTTTTTACTCGACTAGCCTGCGGGATGCATCCTCTCGCACGTGTTTTTACTCGACTAGCCTGCGGGAAGCATTCTCTCGCACGTGTTTTTACTCGACTAGCCTGCGGGATGCATCCTCTCGCACGTGTTTTTGCTCGACTAGCCATGCGCATCCCAAAAAAATTGCGCATGCGCATCCCAAAAAACCTGCGCATGCGCATCCCAAAAAATCTGCGCATGCGCATCCCACAAAACCTGCGCATGCGCATCCCACAAAACCTCGCACGTGTTTGTGCTCGACTAGCCTGCGGGATGCATCCTTTCGCACGTGTTTTTACTCGACTAGCCTGCGGGATGCATCCTCTCGCACGTGTTTTTGCTCGACTAGCCTGCGGGATGCATCCTCTCGCACGTGTTTGTGCTCGACTAGCCTGCGGGATGCATCCTTTCGCACGTGTTTTTACTCGACTAGCCTGCGGGATGCATCCTCTCGCACGTGTTTTTGCTCGACTAGCCTGCGGGATGCATCTTCTCGCACGTGTTTTTGCTCGACTAGCCTGCGGGATGCATCCTCTCGCACGTGTTTTTACTCGACTAGCCTGCGGGATGCATCCTCTCGCACGTGATTTTTGCTCGACTAGCCTGCGGGATGCATCCTCTCGCACGTGTTTGTGCTCGACTAGCCTGCGGGATGCATCCTTTCGCACGTGTTTTTACTCGACTAGCCTGCGGGATGCATCCTTTCGCACGTGTTTTTACTCGACTAGCCTGCGGGATGCATCCTCTCGCACGTGTTTTTGCTCGACTAGCCTGCGGGATGCATCCTCTCGCACGTGTTTTTGCTCGACTAGCCATGCGCATCCCAAAAAAATTGCGCATGCGCATCCCAAAAAACCTGCGCATGCGCATCCCACAAAACCTCGCACGTGTTTGTGCTCGACTAGCCTGCGGGATGCATCCTTTCGCACGTGTTTTTACTCGACTAGCCTGCGGGATGCATCCTCTCGCACGTGTTTTTGCTCGACTAGCCTGCGGGATGCATCCTCTCGCACGTGTTTGTGCTCGACTAGCCTGCGGGATGCATCCTTTCGCACGTGTTTTTACTCGACTAGCCTGCGGGATGCATCCTCTCGCACGTGTTTTTGCTCGACTAGCCTGCGGGATGCATCCTCTCGCACGTGTTTTTGCTCGACTAGCCTGCGGGATGCATCCTCTCGCACGTGTTTTTACTCGACTAGCCTGCGGGATGCATCCTCTCGCACGTGTTTTTACTCGACTAGCCTGCGGGATGCATCCTCTCGCACGTGTTTTTGCTCGGCTAGCCTGCGGGATGCATCCTCTCGCACGTGTTTTTGCTCGACTAGCCATGCGCATCCCAAAAAACCTGCGCATGCGCATCCCACAGAACCTCGCACGTGTTTTTACTCGACTAGCCTGCGGGATGCATTCTCTCGCACGTGTTTTTACTCGACTAGCCTGCGGGATGCATTCTCTCGCACGTGTTTTTACTCGACTAGCCTGCGGGATGCATCCTCTCGCACGTGTTTTTACTCGACTAGCCTGCGGGATGCATCGTCTCGCACGTGTTTTTACTCGACTAGCCTGCGGGATGCATCCTCTCGCACGTGTTTTTGCTCGACTAGCCATGCGCATCCCAAAAAACCTGCGCATGCGCATCCCAAAAAATCTGCGCATGCGCATCCCACAAAACCGGCGCATGCGCATCCCACAAAACCTCGCACGTGTTTGTGCTCGACTAGCCTGCGGGATGCATCCTTTCGCACGTGTTTTTACTCGACTAGCCTGCGGGATGCATCCTCTCGCACGTGTTTTTGCTCGACTAGCCTGCGGGATGCATCCTCTCGCACGTGTTTTTGCTCGACTAGCCATGCGCATCCCAAAAAACCTGCGCATGCGCATCCCAAAAAATCTGCGCATGCGCATCCCACAAAACCTGCGCATGCGCATCCCACAAAACCTCGCACGTGTTTGTGCTCGACTAGACTGCGGGATGCATCCTTTCGCACGTGTTTTTACTCGACTAGCCTGCGGGATGCATCCTCTCGCACGTGTTTTTGCTCGACTAGCCTGCGGGATGCATCCTCTCGCACGTGTTTGTGCTCGACTAGCCTGCGGGATTCATCCTCTCGCACGTGTTTTTACTCGACTAGCCTGCGGGATGCATCCTCTCGCACGTGTTTTTGCTCGACTAGCCTGCGGGATGCATCCTCTCGCACGTGTTTTTGCTCGACTATCCTGCGGGATGCATCCTCTCGCACGTGTTTTTACTCGACTAGCCTGCGGGATGCATCCTCTCGCACGTGTTTTTACTCGACTAGCCTGCGGGATGCATCCTCTCGCACGTGTTTTTACTCGACTAGCCTGCGGGATGCATCCTCTCGCACGTGTTTTTACTCGACTAGCCTGCGGGATGCATCCTCTCGCACGTGTTTTTGCTCGACTAGCCTGCGGGATGCATCCTCTCGCACGTGTTTTTGCTCGACTAGCCATGCGCATCCCAAAAAAATTGCGCATGCGCATCCCAAAAAACCTGCGCATGCGCATCCCAAAAAATCTGCGCATGCGCATCCCACAAAACCTCGCACGTGTTTGTGCTCGACTAGCCTGCGGGATGCATCCTTTCGCACGTGTTTTTACTCGACTAGCCTGCGGGATGCATCCTCTCGCACGTGTTTTTGCTCGACTAGCCTGCGGGATGCATCCTCTCGCACGTGTTTGTGCTCGACTAGCCTGCGGGATGCATCCTTTCGCACGTGTTTTTACTCGACTAGCCTGCGGGATGCATCCTCTCGCACGTGTTTTTGCTCGACTAGCCTGCGGGATGCATCCTCTCGCACGTGTTTTTGCTCGACTAGCCTGCGGGATGCATCCTCTCGCACGTGTTTGTGCTCGACTAGCCTGCGGGATGCATCCTTTCGCACGTGTTTTTGCTCGACTAGCCTGCGGGATGCATCCTCTCGCACGTGTTTTTACTCGACTAGCCTGCGGGATGCATCCTCTCGCACGTGTTTTTGCTCGACTAGCCATGCGCATCCCAAAAAAATTGCGCATGCGCATCCCAAAAAACCTGCGCATGCGCATCCCAAAAAATCTGCGCATGCGCATCCCACAAAACCTGCGCATACGCATCCCACAAAACCTCGCACGTGTTTGTGCTCGACTAGCCTGCGGGATGCATCCTTTCACACGTGTTTTTACTCGACTAGCCTGCGGGATGCATCCTCTCGCACGTGTTTTTGCTCGACTAGCCTGCGGGATGCATCCTCTCGCACGTGTTTGTGCTCGACTAGCCTGCGGGATGCATCCTTTCGCACGTGTTTTTACTCGACTAGCCTGCGGGATGCATCCTCTCGCACGTGTTATTGCTCGACTAGCCTGCGGGATGCATCCTCTCGCACGTGTTTTTGCTCGACTAGCCTGCGGGATGCATCCTCTCGCACGTGTTTTTGCTCGACTAGCCTGCGGGATGCATCCTCTCGCACGTGTTTTTACTCGACTAGCCTGCGGGATGCATCCTCTCGCACGTGTTTTTACTCGACTAGCCTGCGGGATGCATCCTCTCGCACGTGTTTTTGCTCGGCTAGCCTGCGGGATGCATCCTCTCGCACGTGTTTTTGCTCGACTAGCCTACGGGATGCATCCTCTCGCACGTGTTTTTGCTCGACTAGCCTGCGGGATGCATCCTCTCGCACGTGTTTTTGCTCGACTAGCCATGCGCATCCCAAAAAAATTGCGCATGCGCATCCCAAAAAACCTGCGCATGCGCATCCCAAAAAATCTGCGCATGCGCATCCCACAAAACCTGCGCATGCGCATCCCACAAAACCTCGCACGTGTTTGTGCTCGACTAGCCTGCGGGATGCATCCTTTCGCACGTGTTTTTACTCGACTAGCCTGCGGGATGCATCCTCTCGCACGTGTTTTTGCTCGACTAGCCTGCGGGATGCATCCTCTTGCACGTGTTTGTGCTCGACTAGCCTGCGGGATGCATCCTCTCGCACGTGTTTTTACTCGACTAGCCTGCGGGATGCATCCTCTCGCACGTGTTTTTACTCGACTAGCCTGCGGGATGCATCCTCTCGCACGTGTTTTTACTCGACTAGCCTGCGGGATGCATCGTCTCGCACGTGTTTTTACTCGACTAGCCTGCGGGATGCATCCTCTCGCACGTGTTTTTGCTCGACTAGCCATGCGCATCCCAAAAAACCTGCGCATGCGCATCCCAAAAAATCTGCGCATGCGCATCCCACAAAACCTGCGCATGCGCATCCCACAAAACCTCGCACGTGTTTGTGCTCGACTAGCCTGCGGGATGCATCTTTTCGCACGTGTTTTTACTCGACTAGCCTGCGGGATGCATCCTCTCGCACGTGTTTTTGCTCGACTAGCCTGCGGGATGCATCCTCTCGCACGTGTTTTTGCTCGACTAGCCATGCGCATCCCAAAAAATCTGCGCATGCGCATCCCACAAAACCTGCGCATGCGCATCCCACAAAACCTGCGCATGCGCATCCCACAAAACCTCGCACGTGTTTGTGCTCGACTAGACTGCGGGATGCATCCTTTCGCACGTGTTTTTACTCGACTAGCCTGCGGGATGCATCCTCTCGCACGTGTTTTTGCTCGACTAGCCTGCGGGATGCATCCTCTCGCACGTGTTTGTGCTCGACTAGCCTGCGGGATGCATCCTCTCGCACGTGTTTTTGCTCGACTAGCCATGCGCATCCCAAAAAACCTGCGCATGCGCATCCCAAAAAATCTGCGCATGCGCATCCCACAAAACCTGCGCATGCGCATCCCACAAAACCTCGCACGTGTTTGTGCTCGACTAGACTGCGGGATGCATCCTTTCGCACGTGTTTTTACTCGACTAGCCTGCGGGATGCATCCTCTCGCACGTGTTTTTGCTCGACTAGCCTGCGGGATGCATCCTCTCGCACGTGTTTGTGCTCGACTAGCGTGCGGGGTGCATCCTCTCGCACGTGTTTTTACTCGACTAGCCTGCGGGAAGCATCCTCTCGCACGTGTTTTTACTCGACTACCCTGCGGGATGCATACTCTCGCACGTGTTTTTGCTCGACTAGCCATGCGCATCCCAAAAAACCTGCGCATGCGCATCCCACAAAACCTGCGTATGCGCATCCCACAAAACCTGCGTATGCGCATCCCACAAAACCTCGCACGTGTTTTTACTCGACTAGCCTGCGGGATGCATCCTCTCGCACGTGTTTTTACTCGACTAGCCTGCGGGAAGCATTCTCTCGCACGTGTTTTTACTCGACTAGCCTGCGGGATGCATCCTCTCGCACGTGTTTTTGCTCGACTAGCCTGCGGGACGCATCCTCTCGCACGTGTTTTTACTCGACTAGCCTGCAGGATGCATCCTCTCGCACGTGTTTTTACTCGACTAGCCTGCGGGATGCATCCTCTCGCACGTGTTTTTGCTCGACTAGCCTGCGGGATGCATCCTCCCGCACGTGTTTTTGCTCGACTAGCCATGCGCATCCCAAAAAACCTGCGCATGCGCATCCCAAAAAACCTGCGTATGCGCATCCCACAAAACCTCGCACGTGCTTTACTCGACTAGCCTGCGGGATGCATCCACTCGCACGTGTTTTTACTCGACTAGCCTGCGGGAAGCATCCTCTCGCACGTGTTTTTACTCGACTAGCCTGCGGGATGCATCCTCTCGCACGTGTTTTTGCTCGACTAGCCTGCGGGATGCATCCTCTCGCACGTGTTTTTACTCGACTAGCCTGCGGGATGCATCCTCTCGCACGTGTTTTTACTCGACTAGCCTGCGGGATGCATCCTCTCGCACGTGTTTTTGCTCGACTAGCCATGCGCATCCCAAAAAACCTGCGCATGCGCATCCCAAAAAACCTGCGCATGCGCATCCCACAAAACCTCGCACGTGTTTTTACTCGACTAGCCTGCGGGATGCATCCTCTCGCACGTGTTTTTACTCGACTAGCCTGCGGGATGCATCCTCTCGCACGTGTTTTTACTCGACTAGCCTGCGGGATGCATCCTCTCGCACGTGTTTTTACTCGACTAGCCTGCGGGATGCATCCTCTCGCACGTGTTTTTACTCGACTAGCCTGCGGGATGCATCGTCTCGCACGTGTTTTTACTCGACTAGCCTGCGGGATGCATCCTCTCGCACGTGTTTTTGCTCGACTAGCCATGCGGGATGCATACTCTCGCACGTGTTTTTGCTCGACTAGCCATGCGCATCCCAAAAAACCTGCGCATGCGCATCCCACAAAACCTGCGTATGCGCATCCCACAAAACCTGCGTATGCGCATCCCACAAAACCTCGCACGTGTTTTTACTCGACTAGCCTGCGGGATGCATCCTCTCGCACGTGTTTTTACTCGACTAGCCTGCGGGAAGCATTCTCTCGCACGTGTTTTTACTCGACTAGCCTGCGGGATGCATCCTCTCGCACGTGTTTTTGCTCGACTAGCCTGCGGGACGCATCCTCTCGCACGTGTTTTTGCTCGACTAGCCTGCGGGATGCATCCTCTCGCACGTGTTTTTGCTCGACTAGCCTGCGGGATGCATCCTTTCGCACGTGTTTTTACTTGACTAGCCTGCGGGATGCATCCTCTCGCACGTGTTTTCGCTCGACTAGCCTGCGGGATGCATCCTCTCGCACGTGTTTTTACTCGACTAGCCTGCGGGATGCATCCTCTGGCACGTGTTTTTGCTCGACTAGCCTGCGGGATGCATCCTCTCGCACGTGTTTTTGCTCGACTAGCCTGCGGGATGCATCCTCTCGCACGTGTTTTTACTCGACTAGCCTGCGGGATGCATCCTCTCGCACGTGTTTTTGCTCGACTAGCCTGCGGGATGCATCCTCTCGCACGTGTTTTTGCTCGACTAGCCATGCGCATCCCAAAAAACCTGCGCATGCGCATCCCAAAAAATCTGCGCATGCGCATCCCACAAAACCTCGCACGTGTTTGTGCTCGACTAGCCTGCGGGATGCATCCTTTCGCACGTGTTTTTACTTGACTAGCCTGCGGGATGCATCCTCTCGCACGTGTTTTCGCTCGACTAGCCTGCGGGATGCATCCTCTCGCACGTGTTTTTACTCGACTAGCCTGCGGGATGCATCCTCTGGCACGTGTTTTTGCTCGACTAGCCTGCGGGATGCATCCTCTCGCCTGTGTTTTTACTCGACTAGCCTGCGGGGTGCATCCTCTCGCACGTGTTTTTACTCGACTAGCCTGCGGGATGCATCCTCTCGCACGTGTTTTTACTCGACTAGCCTGCGGGATGCATCCTCTCGCACGTGTTTTTGCTCGAATAGCCTGCGGGATGCATCCTCTCGCACGTGTTTTTGCTCGACTAGCCTGCGGGACGCATCCTCTCGCACGTGTTTTTACTCGACTAGCCTGCAGGATGGATCCTCTCGCACGTGTTTTTACTCGACTAGCCTGCGGGATGCATCCTCTCGCACGTGTTTTTGCTCGACTAGCCTGCGGGATGCATCCTCTCGCACGTGTTTTTGCTCGACTAGCCTGCGGGATGCATCCTCTCGCACGTGTTTTTACTCGACTAGCCTGCGGGATGCATCCTCTCGCACGTGTTTTTGCTCGACTAGCCTGCGGGAAGCATCCTCTCGCACGTGTTTTTGCTCGACTAGCCTGCGGGATGCATCCTCTCGCACGTGTTTTTGCTCGACTAGCCTGCGGGATGCATCCTCTCGCACGTGTTTTTACGCGACTAGCCTGCGGGATGCATCCTCTCGCACGTGTTTTTGCTCGACTAGCCTGCGGGATGCATCCTCTCGCACGTGTTTTTACTCGACTACCCTGCGGGATGCATCCTCTCGCTCGTGTTTTTGCTCGACTAGCCATGCGCATCCCATAAAACCTGCGCATGCGCATCCCACAAAACCTGCGTATGCGCATCCCACAAAACCTGCGTATGCGCATCCCACAAAACCTCGCACGTGCTTTACTCGACTAGCCTGCGGGATGCATCCTCTCGCACGTGTTTTTACTCGACTAGCCTGCGGGAAGCATCCTCTCGCACGTGTTTTTACTCGACTAGCCTGCGGGATGCATCCTCTCGCACGTGTTTTTGCTCGACTAGCCTGCGGGATGCATCCTCTCGCACGTGTTTTTACTCGACTAGCCTGCGGGATGCATCCTCTCGCACGTGTTTTTACTCGACTAGCCTGCGGGATGCATCCTCTCGCACGTGTTTTTACTCGACTAGCCTGCGGGATGCATCCTCTCGCACGTGTTTTTGCTCGGCTAGCCTGCGGGATGCATCCTCTCGCACGTGTTTTTGCTCGACTAGCCATGCGCATCCCAAAAAACCTGCGCATGCGCATCCCAAAAAACCTGCGCATGCGCATCCCACAAAACCTCGCACGTGTTTTTACTCGACTAGCCTGCGGGATGCATCCTCTCGCACGTGTTTTTACTCGACTAGCCTGCGGGATGCATCCTCTCGCACGTGTTTTTACTCGACTAGCCTGCGGGATGCATCCTCTCGCACGTGTTTTTACTCGACTAGCCTGCGGGATGCATCGTCTCGCACGTGTTTTTACTCGACTAGCCTGCGGGATGCATCCTCTCGCACGTGTTTTTGCTCGACTAGCCATGCGCATCCCAAAAAACCTGCGCATGCGCATCCCAAAAAATCTGCGCATGCGCATCCCACAAAACCTGCGCATGCGCATCCCACAAAACCTCGCACGTGTTTGTGCTCGACTAGCCTGCGGGATGCATCCTTTCGCACGTGTTTTTACTCGACTAGCCTGCGGGATGCATCCTCTCGCACGTGTTTTTGCTCGACTAGCCTGCGGGATGCATCCTCTCGCACGTGTTTTTGCTCGACTAGCCATGCGCATCCCAAAAAATCTGCGCATGCGCATCCCACAAAACCTGCGCATGCGCATCCCACAAAACCTCGCACGTGTTTGTGCTCGACTAGACTGCGGGATGCATCCTTTCGCACGTGTTTTTACTCGACTAGCCTGCGGGATGCATCCTCTCGCACGTGTTTTTGCTCGACTAGCCTGCGGGATGCATCCTCTCGCACGTGTTTGTGCTCGACTAGCCTGCGGGATGCATCCTCTCGCACGTGTTTTTACTCGACTAGCCTGCGGGATGCATCCTCTCGCACGTGTTTTTGCTCGACTAGCCTGCGGGATGCATCCTCTCGCACGTGTTTTTGCTCGACTAGCCTGCGGGATGCATCCTCTCGCACGTGTTTTTACTCGACTAGCCTGCGGGATGCATCCTCTCGCACGTGTTTTTGCTCGACTAGCCTGCGGGATGCATCCTCTCGCACGTGTTTTTGCTCGACTAGCCATGCGCATCCCAAAAAACCTGCGCATGCGCATCCCAAAAAATCTGCGCATGCGCATCCCACAAAACCTGCGCATGCGCATCCCACAAAACCTCGCACGTGTTTGTGCTCGACTAGACTGCGGGATGCATCCTTTCGCACGTGTTTTTACTCGACTAGCCTGCGGGATGCATCCTCTCGCACGTGTTTTTGCTCGACTAGCCTGCGGGATGCATCCTCTCGCACGTGTTTGTGCTCGACTAGCGTGCGGGATGCATCCTCTCGCACGTGTTTTTACTCGACTAGCCTGCGGGAAGCATCCTCTCGCACGTGTTTTTACTCGACTACCCTGCGGGATGCATACTCTCGCACGTGTTTTTGCTCGACTAGCCATGCGCATCCCAAAAAACCTGCGCATGCGCATCCCACAAAACCTGCGTATGCGCATCCCACAAAACCTGCGTATGCGCATCCCACAAAACCTCGCACGTGTTTTTACTCGACTAGCCTGCGGGATGCATCCTCTCGCACGTGTTTTTACTCGACTAGCCTGCGGGAAGCATTCTCTCGCACGTGTTTTTACTCGACTAGCCTGCGGGATGCATCCTCTCGCACGTGTTTTTGCTCGACTAGCCTGCGGGACGCATCCTCTCGCACGTGTTTTTACTCGACTAGCCTGCAGGATGCATCCTCTCGCACGTGTTTTTACTCGACTAGCCTGCGGGATGCATCCTCTCGCACGTGTTTTTGCTCGACTAGCCTGCGGGATGCATCCTCTCGCACGTGTTTTTGCTCGACTAGCCATGCGCATCCCAAAAAACCTGCGCATGCGCATCCCAAAAAATCTGCGCATGCGCATCCCACAAAACCTCGCACGTGTTTCTGCTCGACTAGCCTGCGGGATGCATCCTTTCGCACGTGTTTTTACTTGACTAGCCTGCGGGATGCATCCTCTCGCACGTGTTTTCGCTCGACTAGCCTGCGGGATGCATCCTCTCGCACGTGTTTTTACTCGACTAGCCTGCGGGATGCATCCTCTGGCACGTGTTTTTGCTCGACTAGCCTGCGGGATGCATCCTCTCGCACGTGTTTTTGCTCGACTAGCCTGCGGGATGCATCCTCTCGCACGTGTTTTTGCTCGACTAGCCTGCGGGATGCATCCTCTCGCACGTGTTTTTGCTCGACTAGCCTGCGGGACGCATCCTCTCGCACGTGTTTTTACTCGACTAGCCTGCAGGATGGATCCTCTCGCACGTGTTTTTACTCGACTAGCCTGCGGGATGCATCCTCTCGCACGTGTTTTTGCTCGACTAGCCTGCGGGATGCATCCTCTCGCACGTGTTTTTGCTCGACTAGCCTGCGGGATGCATCCTCTCGCACGTGTTTTTACTCGACTAGCCTGCGGGATGCATCCTCTCGCACGTGTTTTTGCTCGACTAGCCTGCGGGAAGCATCCTCTCGCACGTGTTTTTGCTCGACTAGCCTGCGGGATGCATCCTCTCGCACGTGTTTTTGCTCGACTAGCCTGCGGGATGCATCCTCTCGCACGTGTTTTTACGCGACTAGCCTGCGGGATGCATCCTCTCGCACGTGTTTTTGCTCGACTAGCCTGCGGGATGCATCCTCTCGCACGTGTTTTTACTCGACTACCCTGCGGGATGCATCCTCTCGCTCGTGTTTTTGCTCGACTAGCCATGCGCATCCCATAAAACCTGCGCATGCGCATCCCACAAAACCTGCGTATGCGCATCCCACAAAACCTGCGTATGCGCATCCCACAAAACCTCGCACGTGCTTTACTCGACTAGCCTGCGGGATGCATCCACTCGCACGTGTTTTTACTCGACTACCCTGCGGGATGGATCCTCTCGCACGTGTTTTTACTCGACTAGCCTGCGGGATGCATCCTCTCGCACGTGTTTTTGCTCGACTAGCCTGCGGGATGCATCCCCTCGCACGTGTTTTTGCTCGACTAGCCTGCGGGACGCATCCTCTCGCACGTGTTTTTACTCGACTAGCCTGCAGGATGCATCCTCTCGCACGTGTTTTTGCTCGACTAGCCTGCGGGAAGCATCCTCTCGCACGTGTTTTTGCTCGACTAGCCTGCGGGATGCATCCTCTCGCACGTGTTTTTGCTCGACTAGCCTGCGGGATGCATCCTCTCGCACGTGTTTTTACGCGACTAGCCTGCGGGATGCATCCTCTCGCACGTGTTTTTGCTCGACTAGCCTGCGGGATGCATCCTCTCGCACGTGTTTTTGCTCGACTAGCCTGCGGGATGCATCCTCTCGCACGTGTTTTTACTCGACTAGCCTGCGGGATGCATCCTCTCGCACGTGTTTTTACTCGACTAGCCTGCGGGATGCATCCTCTCGCACGTGTTTTTGCTCGACTAGCCATGCGCATCCCAAAAAACCTGCGCATGCGCATCCCAAAAAACCTGCGCATGCGCATCCCACAAAACCTCGCACGTGTTTTTACTCGACTAGCCTGCGGGATGCATCCTCTCGCACGTGTTTTTACTCGACTAGCCTGCGGGATGCATCCTCTCGCACGTGTTTTTACTCGACTAGCCTGCGGGATGCATCCTCTCGCACGTGTTTTTACTCGACTAGCCTGCGGGATGCATCGTCTCGCACGTGTTTTTACTCGACTAGCCTGCGGGATGCATCCTCTCGCACGTGTTTTTGCTCGACTAGCCATGCGCATCCCAAAAAACCTGCGCATGCGCATCCCAAAAAATCTGCGCATGCGCATCCCACAAAACCTGCGCATGCGCATCCCACAAAACCTCGCACGTGTTTGTGCTCGACTAGCCTGCGGGATGCATCCTTTCGCACGTGTTTTTACTCGACTAGCCTGCGGGATGCATCCTCTCGCACGTGTTTTTGCTCGACTAGCCTGCGGGATGCATCCTCTCGCACGTGTTTTTACTCGACTACCCTGCGGGATGCATCCTCTCGCACGTGTTTTTGCTCGACTAGCCATGCGCATCCCAAAAAATCTGCGCATGCGCATCCCACAAAACCTGCGCATGCGCATCCCACAAAACCTCGCACGTGTTTGTGCTCGACTAGACTGCGGGATGCATCCTTTCGCACGTGTTTTTACTCGACTAGCCTGCGGGATGCATCCTCTCGCACGTGTTTTTGCTCGACTAGCCTGCGGGATGCATCCTCTCGCACGTGTTTGTGCTCGACTAGCCTGCGGGATGCATCCTCTCGCACGTGTTTTTACTCGACTAGCCTGCGGGATGCATCCTCTCGCACGTGTTTTTGCCCGACTAGCCTGCGGGATGCATCCTCTCGCACGTGTTTTTGCTCGACTAGCCTGCGGGATGCATCCTCTCGCACGTGTTTTTACTCGACTAGCCTGCGGGATGCATCCTCTCGCACGTGTTTTTGCTCGACTAGCCTGCGGGATGCATCCTCTCGCACGTGTTTTTGCTCGACTAGCCATGCGCATCCCAAAAAACCTGCGCATGCGCATCCCAAAAAATCTGCGCATGCGCATCCCACAAAACCTGCGCATGCGCATCCCACAAAACCTCGCACGTGTTTGTGCTCGACTAGCCTGCGGGATGCATCCTCTCGCACGTGTTTTTGCTCGACTAGCCTGCGGGATGCATCCTCTCGCACGTGTTTTTGCTCGACTAGCCATGCGCATCCCAAAAAATCTGCGCATGCGCATCCCAAAAAATCTGCGCATGCGCATCCCACAAAACCTGCGCATGCGCATCCCACAAAACCTCGCACGTGTTTGTGCTCGACTAGACTGCGGGATGCATCCTTTCGCACGTGTTTTTACTCGACTAGCCTGCGGGATGCATCCTCTCGCACGTGTTTTTGCTCGACTAGCCTGCGGGATGCATCCTCTCGCACGTGTTTGTGCTCGACTAGCCTGCGGGATGCATCCTCTCGCACGTGTTTTTACTCGACTAGCCTGCGGGATGCATCCTCTCGCACGTGTTTTTGCTCGACTAGCCTGCGGGATGCATCCTCTCGCACGTGTTTTTGCTCGACTAGCCTGCGGGATGCATACTCTCGCACGTGTTTTTACTCGACTAGCCTGCGGGATGCATTCTCTCGCACGTGTTTTTGCTCGACTAGCCTGCGGGATGCATCCTCTCGCACGTGTTTTTGCTCGACTAGCCATGCGCATCCCAAAAAACCTGCGCATGCGCATCCCAAAAAATCTGCGCATGCGCATCCCACAAAACCTGCGCATGCGCATCCCACAAAACCTCGCACGTGTTTGTGCTCGACTAGCCTGCGGGATGCATCCTCTCGCACGTGTTTTTACTCGACTAGCCTGCGGGATGCATCCTCTCGCACGTGTTTTTGCTCGACTAGCCTGCGGGATGCGTCCTCTCGCACGTGTTTTTGCTCGACTAGCCATGCGCATCCCAAAAAACCTGCGCATGCGCATCCCAAAAAATCTGCGCATGCGCATCCCACAAAACCTGCGCATGCGCATCCCACAAAACCTCGCACGTGTTTGTGCTCGACTAGCCTGCGGGATGCATCCTTTCGCACGTGTTTTTACTTGACTAGCCTGCGGGATGCATCCTCTCGCACGTGTTTTCGCTCGACTAGCCTGCGGGATGCATCCTCTCGCACGTGTTTTCGCTCGACTAGCCTGCGGGATGCATCCTCTCGCACGTGTTTTTGCTCGACTAGCCTGCGGGACGCATCCTCTCGCACGTGTTTTTACTCGACTAGCCTGCAGGATGGATCCTCTCGCACGTGTTTTTACTCGACTAGCCTGCGGGATGCATCCTCTCGCACGTGTTTTCGCTCGACTAGCCTGCGGGATGCATCCTCTCGCACGTGTTTTTGCTCGACTAGCCTGCGGGATGCATCCTCTCGCACGTGTTTTTACTCGACTAGCCTGCGGGAAGCATCCTCTCGCACGTGTTTTTACTCGACTGCCCTGCGGGATGCATACTCTCGCACGTGTTTTTGCTCGACTAGCCATGCGCATCCCAAAAAACCTGCGCATGCGCATCCCAAAAAATCTGCGCATGCGCATCCCACAAAACCTGCGCATGCGCATCCCAAAAAACGTCGCACGTGTTTGTGTTCGACTAGCCTGCGGGATGCATCCTTTCGCACGTGTTTTTACTCGACTAGCCTGCGGGATGCATCCTCTCGCACGTGTTTTTGCTCGACTAGCCTGCGGGATGCATCCTCTCGCACGTGTTTTTGCTCGACTAGCCATGCGCATCCCAAAAAATCTGCGCATGCGCATCCCACAAAACCTGCGCATGCGCATCCCACAAAACCTCGCACGTGTTTGTGCTCGACTAGACTGCGGGATGCATCCTTTCGCACGTGTTTTTACTCGACTAGCCTGCGGGATGCATCCTCTCGCACGTGTTTTTGCTCGCCTAGCCTGCGGGATGCATCCTCTCGCACGTGTTTTTACTCGAATAGCCTGCGGGATGCATCCTCTCGCACGTGTTTTTACTCGACTAGCCATGCGCATCTCAAAAAACCTGCGCATGCGCATCCCAAAAAACCTGCGCATGCGCATCCCAAAAAACCTGCGCATGCGCATCCCACAAAACCTCGCACGTGTTTTTACTCGACTAGCCTGCGGGATGCATCCTCTCGCACGTGTTTTTACTCGACTAGCCTGCGGGATGCATCCTCTCGCACGTGTTTTTGCTCGACTAGCCATGCGCATCCCAAAAAACCTGCGCATGCGCATCCCAAAAAATCTGCGCATGCGCATCCCACAAAACCTGCGCATGCGCATCCCACAAAACCTCGCACGTGTTTGTGCTCGACTAGCCTGCGGGATGCATCCTTTCGCACGTGTTTTTACTCGACTAGCCTGCGGGATGCATCCTCTCGCACGTGTTTTTGCTCGACTAGCCTGCGGGATGCATCCTCTCGCACGTGTTTTTGCTCGACTAGCCTGCGGGATGCATCCTCTCGCACGTGTTTTTACTCGACTAGCCTGCGGGATGCATCCTCTCGCACGTGTTTTTACTCGACTACCCTGCGGGATGCATCCTCTCGCACGTGTTTTTGCTCGACTAGCCATGCGCATCTCAAAAAACCTGCGCATGCGCATCCCAAAAAACCTGCGCATGCGCATCCCACAAAACCTGCGCATGCGCATCCCACAAAACCTCGCACGTGTTTTTACTCGACTAGCCTGCGGGATGCATCCTCTCGCACGTGTTTTTACTCGACTAGCCTGCGGGATGCATCCTCTCGCACGTGTTTTTACTCGACTACCCTGCGGGATGCATCCTCTCGCACGTGTTTTTACTCGACTAGCCTGCAGGATGCATCCTCTCGCACGTGTTTTTACTCGACTAGCCTGCGGGATGCATCCTCTCGCACGTGTTTTTGCTCGAGTAGCCTGCGGGATGCATCCTCTCGCACGTGTTTTTGCTCGACTAGCCTGCGGGATGCATCCTCTCGCACGTGTTTTTGCTCGACTAGCCTGCGGGATGCATCCTCTCGCACGTGTTTTTGCTCGACTAGCCTGCGGGACGCATCCTCTCGCACGTGTTTTTACTCGACTAGCCTGCAGGATGGATCCTCTCGCACGTGTTTTTACTCGACTAGCCTGCGGGATGCATCCTCTCGCACGTGTTTTTGCTCGACTAGCCTGCGGGATGCATCCTCTCGCACGTGTTTTTGCTCGACTAGCCTGCGGGATGCATCCTCTCGCACGTGTTTTTACTCGACTAGCCTGCGGGATGCATCCTCTCGCACGTGTTTTTGCTCGACTAGCCTGCGGGAAGCATCCTCTCGCACGTGTTTTTGCTCGACTAGCCTGCGGGATGCATCCTCTCGCACGTGTTTTTGCTCGACTAGCCTGCGGGACGCATCCTCTCGCACGTGTTTTTACTCGACTAGCCTGCAGGATGCATCCTCTCGCACGTGTTTTTACTCGACTAGCCTGCGGGATGCATCCTCTCGCACGTGTTTTTGCTCGACTAGCCTGCGGGATGCATCCTCTCGCACGTGTTTTTGCTCGACTAGCCATGCGCATCCCAAAAAACCTGCGCATGCGCATCCCAAAAAATCTGCGCATGCGCATCCCACAAAACCTCGCACGTGTTTGTGCTCGACTAGCCTGCGGGATGCATCCTTTCGCACGTGTTTTTACTTGACTAGCCTGCGGGATGCATCCTCTCGCACGTGTTTTCGCTCGACTAGCCTGCGGGATGCATCCTCTCGCACGTGTTTTTGCTCGACTAGCCTGCGGGATGCATCCTCTCGCACGTGTTTTTGCTCGACTAGCCTGCGGGATGCATCCTCTCGCACGTGTTTTTACTCGACTAGCCTGCAGGATGGATCCTCTCGCACGTGTTTTTACTCGACTAGCCTGCGGGATGCATCCTCTCGCACGTGTTTTTGCTCGACTAGCCTGCGGGATGCATCCTCTCGCACGTGTTTTTGCTCGACTAGCCTGCGGGATGCATCCTCTCGCACGTGTTTTTACTCGACTAGCCTGCGGGATGCATCCTCTCGCACGTGTTTTTGCTCGACTAGCCTGCGGGAAGCATCCTCTCGCACGTGTTTTTGCTCGACTAGCCTGCGGGATGCATCCTCTCGCACGTGTTTTTGCTCGACTAGCCTGCGGGATGCATCCTCTCGCACGTGTTTTTACGCGACTAGCCTGCGGGATGCATCCTCTCGCACGTGTTTTTGCTCGACTAGCCTGCGGGATGCATCCTCTCGCACGTGTTTTTACTCGACTACCCTGCGGGATGCATCCTCTCGCTCGTGTTTTTGCTCGACTAGCCATGCGCATCCCATAAAACCTGCGCATGCGCATCCCACAAAACCTGCGTATGCGCATCCCACAAAACCTGCGTATGCGCATCCCACAAAACCTCGCACGTGCTTTACTCGACTAGCCTGCGGGATGCATCCACTCGCACGTGTTTTTACTCGACTACCCTGCGGGATGGATCCTCTCGCACGTGTTTTTACTCGACTAGCCTGCGGGATGCATCCTCTCGCACGTGTTTTTGCTCGACTAGCCTGCGGGATGCATCCCCTCGCACGTGTTTTTGCTCGACTAGCCTGCGGGACGCATCCTCTCGCACGTGTTTTTACTCGACTAGCCTGCAGGATGCATCCTCTCGCACGTGTTTTTGCTCGACTAGCCTGCGGGAAGCATCCTCTCGCACGTGTTTTTGCTCGACTAGCCTGCGGGATGCATCCTCTCGCACGTGTTTTTGCTCGACTAGCCTGCGGGATGCATCCTCTCGCACGTGTTTTTACGCGACTAGCCTGCGGGATGCATCCTCTCGCACGTGTTTTTGCTCGACTAGCCTGCGGGATGCATCCTCTCGCACGTGTTTTTACTCGACTACCCTGCGGGATGCATCCTCTCGCTCGTGTTTTTGCTCGACTAGCCATGCGCATCCCATAAAACCTGCGCATGCGCATCCCACAAAACCTGCGTATGCGCATCCCACAAAACCTCGCACGTGCTTTACTCGACTAGCCTGCTGGATGCATCCACTCGCACGTGTTTTTACTCTACTAGCCTGCGGGAAGCATCCTCTCGCACGTGTTTTTACTCGACTAGCCTGCGGGATGCATCCTCTCGCACGTGTTTTTGCTCGACTAGCCTGCGGGATGCATCCTCTCGCACGTGTTTTTACTCGACTAGCCTGCGGGATGCATCCTCTCGCACGTGTCTTTACTCGACTAGCCTGCGGGATGCATCCTCTCGCACGTGTTTTTGCTCGACTAGCCATGCGCATCCCAAAAAACCTGCGCATGCGCATCCCAAAAAACCTGCGCATGCGCATCCCACAAAACCTCGCACGTGTTTTTACTCGACTAGCCTGCGGGATGCATCCTCTCGCACGTGTTTTTACTCGACTAGCCTGCGGGATGCATCCTCTCGCACGTGTTTTTACTCGACTAGCCTGCGGGATGCATCCTCTCGCACGTGTTTTTACTCGACTAGCCTGCGGGATGCATCGTCTCGCACGTGTTTTTACTCGACTAGCCTGCGGGATGCATCCTCTCGCACGTGTTTTTGCTCGACTAGCCTGCGGGATGCATCCTCTCGCACGTGTTTGTGCTCGACTAGCCTGCGGGATGCATCCTCTCGCACGTGTTTTTACTCGACTAGCCTGCGGGATGCATCCTCTCGCACGTGTTTTTGCCCGACTAGCCTGCGGGATGCATCCTCTCGCACGTGTTTTTGCTCGACTAGCCTGCGGGATGCATCCTCTCGCACGTGTTTTTACTCGACTAGCCTGCGGGATGCATCCTCTCGCACGTGTTTTTGCTCGACTAGCCTGCGGGATGCATCCTCTCGCACGTGTTTTTGCTCGACTAGCCATGCGCATCCCAAAAAACCTGCGCATGCGCATCCCAAAAAATCTGCGCATGCGCATCCCACAAAACCTGCGCATGCGCATCCCACATAACCTCGCACGTGTTTGTGCTCGACTAGCCTGCGGGATGCATCCTCTCGCACGTGTTTTTGCTCGACTAGCCTGCGGGATGCATCCTCTCGCACGTGTTTTTGCTCGACTAGCCATGCGCATCCCAAAAAATCTGCGCATGCGCATCCCAAAAAATCTGCGCATGCGCATCCCACAAAACCTGCGCATGCGCATCCCACAAAACCTCGCACGTGTTTGTGCTCGACTAGACTGCGGGATGCATCCTTTCGCACGTGTTTTTACTCGACTAGCCTGCGGGATGCATCCTCTCGCACGTGTTTTTGCTCGACTAGCCTGCGGGATGCATCCTCTCGCACGTGTTTGTGCTCGACTAGCCTGCGGGATGCATCCTCTCGCACGTGTTTTTACTCGACTAGCCTGCGGGATGCATCCTCTCGCACGTGTTTTTGCTCGACTAGCCTGCGGGATGCATCCTCTCGCACGTGTTTTTGCTCGACTAGCCTGCGGGATGCATACTCTCGCACGTGTTTTTACTCGACTAGCCTGCGGGATGCATCCTCTCGCACGTGTTTTTGCTCGACTAGCCTGCGGGATGCATCCTCTCGCACGTGTTTTTGCTCGACTAGCCATGCGCATCCCAAAAAACCTGCGCATGCGCATCCCAAAAAATCTGCGCATGCGCATCCCACAAAACCTGCGCATGCGCATCCCACAAAACCTCGCTCGTGTTTGTGCTCGACTAGCCTGCGGGATGCATCCTCTCGCACGTGTTTTTACTCGACTAGCCTGCGGGATGCATCCTCTCGCACGTGTTTTTGCTCGACTAGCCTGCGGGATGCATCCTCTCGCACGTGTTTTTGCTCGACTAGCCTGCGGGATGCATCCTCTCGCACGTGTTTTTGCTCGACTAGCCTGCGGGATGCATCCTCTCGCACGTGTTTTTGCTCGACTAGCCTGCGGGACGCATCCTCTCGCACGTGTTTTTACTCGACTAGCCTGCAGGATGGATCCTCTCGCACGTGTTTTTACTCGACTAGCCTGCGGGATGCATCCTCTCGCACGTGTTTTTGCTCGACTAGCCTGCGGGATGCATCCTCTCGCACGTGTTTTTGCTCGACTAGCCTGCGGGATGCATCCTCTCGCACGTGTTTTTACTCGACTAGCCTGCGGGATGCATCCTCTCGCACGTGTTTTTGCTCGACTAGCCTGCGGGAAGCATCCTCTCGCACGTGTTTTTGCTCGACTAGCCTGCGGGATGCATCCTCTCGCACGTGTTTTTGCTCGACTAGCCTGCGGGATGCATCCTCTCGCACGTGTTTTTACGCGACTAGCCTGCGGGATGCATCCTCTCGCACGTGTTTTTGCTCGACTAGCCTGCGGGATGCATCCTCTCGCACGTGTTTTTACTCGACTACCCTGCGGGATGCATCCTCTCGCTCGTGTTTTTGCTCGACTAGCCATGCGCATCCCATAAAACCTGCGCATGCGCATCCCACAAAACCTGCGTATGCGCATCCCACAAAACCTGCGTATGCGCATCCCACAAAACCTCGCACGTGCTTTACTCGACTAGCCTGCGGGATGCATCCACTCGCACGTGTTTTTACTCGACTACCCTGCGGGATGGATCCTCTCGCACGTGTTTTTACTCGACTAGCCTGCGGGATGCATCCTCTCGCACGTGTTTTTGCTCGACTAGCCTGCGGGATGCATCCCCTCGCACGTGTTTTTGCTCGACTAGCCTGCGGGACGCATCCTCTCGCACGTGTTTTTACTCGACTAGCCTGCAGGATGCATCCTCTCGCACGTGTTTTTGCTCGACTAGCCTGCGGGAAGCATCCTCTCGCACGTGTTTTTGCTCGACTAGCCTGCGGGATGCATCCTCTCGCACGTGTTTTTGCTCGACTAGCCTGCGGGATGCATCCTCTCGCACGTGTTTTTACTCGACTAGCCTGCGGGATGCATCCTCTCGCACGTGTTTTTGCTCGACTAGCCTGCGGGATGCATCCTCTCGCACGTGTTTTTGCTCGACTAGCCATGCGCATCCCAAAAAACCTGCGCATGCGCATCCCAAAAAATCTGCGCATGCGCATCCCACAAAACCTGCGCATGCGCATCCCACATAACCTCGCACGTGTTTGTGCTCGACTAGCCTGCGGGATGCATCCTCTCGCACGTGTTTTTGCTCGACTAGCCTGCGGGATGCATCCTCTCGCACGTGTTTTTGCTCGACTAGCCATGCGCATCCCAAAAAATCTGCGCATGCGCATCCCAAAAAATCTGCGCATGCGCATCCCACAAAACCTGCGCATGCGCATCCCACAAAACCTCGCACGTGTTTGTGCTCGACTAGACTGCGGGATGCATCCTTTCGCACGTGTTTTTACTCGACTAGCCTGCGGGATGCATCCTCTCGCACGTGTTTTTGCTCGACTAGCCTGCGGGATGCATCCTCTCGCACGTGTTTGTGCTCGACTAGCCTGCGGGATGCATCCTCTCGCACGTGTTTTTACTCGACTAGCCTGCGGGATGCATCCTCTCGCACGTGTTTTTGCTCGACTAGCCTGCGGGATGCATCCTCTCGCACGTGTTTTTGCTCGACTAGCCTGCGGGATGCATACTCTCGCACGTGTTTTTACTCGACTAGCCTGCGGGATGCATCCTCTCGCACGTGTTTTTGCTCGACTAGCCTGCGGGATGCATCCTCTCGCACGTGTTTTTGCTCGACTAGCCATGCGCATCCCAAAAAACCTGCGCATGCGCATCCCAAAAAATCTGCGCATGCGCATCCCACAAAACCTGCGCATGCGCATCCCACAAAACCTCGCACGTGTTTGTGCTCGACTAGCCTGCGGGATGCATCCTCTCGCACGTGTTTTTACTCGACTAGCCTGCGGGATGCATCCTCTCGCACGTGTTTTTGCTCGACTAGCCTGCGGGATGCGTCCTCTCGCACGTGTTTTTGCTCGACTAGCCATGCGCATCCCAAAAAACCTGCGCATGCGCATCCCAAAAAATCTGCGCATGCGCATCCCACAAAACCTGCGCATGCGCATCCCACAAAACCTCGCACGTGTTTGTGCTCGACTAGCCTGCGGGATGCATCCTTTCGCACGTGTTTTTACTTGACTAGCCTGCGGGATGCATCCTCTCGCACGTGTTTTCGCTCGACTAGCCTGCGGGATGCATCCTCTCGCACGTGTTTTCGCTCGACTAGCCTGCGGGATGCATCCTCTCGCACGTGTTTTTGCTCGACTAGCCTGCGGGACGCATCCTCTCGCACGTGTTTTTACTCGACTAGCCTGCAGGATGGATCCTCTCGCACGTGTTTTTACTCGACTAGCCTGCGGGATGCATCCTCTCGCACGTGTTTTCGCTCGACTAGCCTGCGGGATGCATCCTTTCGCACGTGTTTTTGCTCGACTAGCCTGCGGGATGCATCCTCTCGCACGTGTTTTTACTCGACTAGCCTGCGGGATGCATCCTCTCGCACGTGTTTGTGCTCGACTAGCCTGCGGGATGCATCCTCTCGCACGTGTTTTTACTCGACTAGCCTGCGGGATGCATCCTCTCGCACGTGTTTTTGCTCGACTAGCCTGCGGGATGCATCCTCTCGCACGTGTTTTTGCTCGACTAGCCTGCGGGATGCATACTCTCGCACGTGTTTTTACTCGACTAGCCTGCGGGATGCATCCTCTCGCACGTGTTTTTGCTCGACTAGCCTGCGGGATGCATCCTCTCGCACGTGTTTTTGCTCGACTAGCCATGCGCATCCCAAAAAACCTGCGCATGCGCATCCCAAAAAATCTGCGCATGCGCATCCCACAAAACCTGCGCATGCGCATCCCACAAAACCTCGCACGTGTTTGTGCTCGACTAGCCTGCGGGATGCATCCTCTCGCACGTGTTTTTACTCGACTAGCCTGCGGGATGCATCCTCTCGCACGTGTTTTTGCTCGACTAGCCTGCGGGATGCGTCCTCTCGCACGTGTTTTTGCTCGACTAGCCATGCGCATCCCAAAAAACCTGCGCATGCGCATCCCAAAAAATCTGCGCATGCGCATCCCACAAAACCTGCGCATGCGCATCCCACAAAACCTCGCACGTGTTTGTGCTCGACTAGCCTGCGGGATGCATCCTTTCGCACGTGTTTTTACTTGACTAGCCTGCGGGATGCATCCTCTCGCACGTGTTTTCGCTCGACTAGCCTGCGGGATGCATCCTCTCGCACGTGTTTTCGCTCGACTAGCCTGCGGGATGCATCCTCTCGCACGTGTTTTTGCTCGACTAGCCTGCGGGACGCATCCTCTCGCACGTGTTTTTACTCGACTAGCCTGCAGGATGGATCCTCTCGCACGTGTTTTTACTCGACTAGCCTGCGGGATGCATCCTCTCGCACGTGTTTTCGCTCGACTAGCCTGCGGGATGCATCCTCTCGCACGTGTTTTTGCTCGACTAGCCTGCGGGATGCATCCTCTCGCACGTGTTTTTACTCGACTAGCCTGCGGGAAGCATCCTCTCGCACGTGTTTTTACTCGACTGCCCTGCGGGATGCATACTCTCGCACGTGTTTTTGCTCGACTAGCCATGCGCATCCCAAAAAACCTGCGCATGCGCATCCCAAAAAATCTGCGCATGCGCATCCCACAAAACCTGCGCATGCGCATCCCACAAAACGTCGCACGTGTTTGTGCTCGACTAGCCTGCGGGATGCATCCTTTCGCACGTGTTTTTACTCGACTAGCCTGCGGGATGCATCCTCTCGCACGTGTTTTTGCTCGACTAGCCTGCGGGATGCATCCTCTCGCACGTGTTTTTGCTCGACTAGCCATGCGCATCCCAAAAAATCTGCGCATGCGCATCCCACAAAACCTGCGCATGCGCATCCCACAAAACCTCGCACGTGTTTGTGCTCGACTAGACTGCGGGATGCATCCTTTCGCACGTGTTTTTACTCGACTAGCCTGCGGGATGCATCCTCTCGCACGTGTTTTTGCTCGACTAGCCTGCGGGATGCATCCTCTCGCACGTGTTTTTGCTCGACTAGCCTGCGGGATGCATCCTCTCGCACGTGTTTTTGCTCGACTAGCCTGCGGGATGCATAATCTCGCACGTGTTTTTACTCGACTAGCCTGCGGGATGCATCCTCTCGCACGTGTTTTTGCTCGACTAGCCTGCGGGAAGCATCCTCTCGCACGTGTTTTTGCTCGACTAGCCTGCGGGATGCATCCTCTCGCACGTGTTTTTGCTCGACTAGCCTGCGGGATGCATCCTCTCGCACGTGTTTTTACGCGACTAGCCTGCGGGATGCATCCTCTCGCACGTGTTTTTGCTCGACTAGCCTGCGGGATGCATCCTCTCGCACGTGTTTTTACTCGACTACCCTGCGGGATGCATCCTCTCGCTCGTGTTTTTGCTCGACTAGCCATGCGCATCCCATAAAACCTGCGCATGCGCATCCCACAAAACCTGCGTATGCGCATCCCACAAAACCTGCGTATGCGCATCCCACAAAACCTCGCACGTGCTTTACTCGACTAGCCTGCGGGATGCATCCACTCGCACGTGTTTTTACTCGACTAGCCTGCGGGATGCATCCTCTCGCACGTGTTTTTGCTCGACTAGCCTGCGGGATGCATCCCCTCGCACGTGTTTTTACTCGACTAGCCTGCGGGATGCATCCTCTCGCACGTGTTTTTGCTCGACTAGCCTGCGGGAAGCATCCTCTCGCACGTGTTTTTGCTCGACTAGCCTGCGGGATGCATCCTCTCGCACGTGTTTTTGCTCGACTAGCCTGCGGGATGCATCCTCTCGCACGTGTTTTTACGCGACTAGCCTGCGGGATGCATCCTCTCGCACGTGTTTTTGCTCGACTAGCCTGCGGGATGCATCCTCTCGCACGTGTTTTTACTCGACTACCCTGCGGGATGCATCCTCTCGCACGTGTTTTTGCTCGACTAGCCATGCGCATCCCAAAAAATCTGCGCATGCGCATCCCACAAAACCTGCGCATGCGCATCCCACAAAACCTCGCACGTGTTTGTGCTCGACTAGACTGCGGGATGCATCCTTTCGCACGTGTTTTTGCTCGACTAGCCTGCGGGATGCATCCTCTCGCACGTGTTTTTACTCGACTAGCCTGCGGGATGCATCCTCTCGCACGTGTTTTTGCTCGACTAGCCTGCGGGAAGCATCCTCTCGCACGTGTTTTTGCTCGACTAGCCTGCGGGATGCATCCTCTCGCACGTGTTTTTGCTCGACTAGCCTGCGGGATGCATCCTCTCGCACGTGTTTTTACGCGACTAGCCTGCGGGATGCATCCTCTCGCACGTGTTTTTGCTCGACTAGCCTGCGGGATGCATCCTCTCGCACGTGTTTTTACTCGACTACCCTGCGGGATGCATCCTCTCGCACGTGTTTTTGCTCGACTAGCCATGCGCATCCCAAAAAATCTGCGCATGCGCATCCCACAAAACCTGCGCATGCGCATCCCACAAAACCTCGCACGTGTTTGTGCTCGACTAGACTGCGGGATGCATCCTTTCGCACGTGTTTTTACTCGACTAGCCTGCGGGATGCATCCTCTCGCACGTGTTTTTGCTCGACTAGCCTGCGGGATGCATCCTCTCGCACGTGTTTTTACTCGACTAGCCTGCGGGATGCATCCTCTCGCACGTGTTTTTGCTCGACTAGCCTGCGGGAAGCATCCTCTCGCACGTGTTTTTGCTCGACTAGCCTGCGGGATGCATCCTCTCGCACGTGTTTTTGCTCGACTAGCCTGCGGGATGCATCCTCTCGCACGTGTTTTTACGCGACTAGCCTGCGGGATGCATCCTCTCGCACGTGTTTTTGCTCGACTAGCCTGCGGGATGCATCCTCTCGCACGTGTTTTTACTCGACTACCCTGCGGGATGCATCCTCTCGCACGTGTTTTTGCTCGACTAGCCATGCGCATCCCAAAAAATCTGCGCATGCGCATCCCACAAAACCTGCGCATGCGCATCCCACAAAACCTCGCACGTGTTTGTGCTCGACTAGACTGCGGGATGCATCCTTTCGCACGTGTTTTTACTCGACTAGCCTGCGGGATGCATCCTCTCGCACGTGTTTTTGCTCGACTAGCCTGCGGCATGCATCCTCTCGCACGTGTTTGTGCTCGACTAGCCTGCGGGATGCATCCTCTCGCACGTGTTTTTACTCGACTAGCCTGCGGGATGCATCCTCTCGCACGTGTTTTTGCCCGACTAGCCTGCGGGATGCATCCTCTCGCACGTGTTTTTGCTCGACTAGCCTGCGGGATGCATCCTCTCGCACGTGTTTTTACTCGACTAGCCTGCGGGATGCATCCTCTCGCACGTGTTTTTGCTCGACTAGCCTGCGGGATGCATCCTCTCGCACGTGTTTTTGCTCGACTAGCCATGCGCATCCCAAAAAACCTGCGCATGCGCATCCCAAAAAATCTGCGCATGCGCATCCCACAAAACCTGCGCATGCGCATCCCACAAAACCTCGCACGTGTTTGTGCTCGACTAGCCTGCGGGATGCATCCTCTCGCACGTGTTTTTGCTCGACTAGCCTGCGGGATGCATCCTCTCGCACGTGTTTTTGCTCGACTAGCCATGCGCATCCCAAAAAATCTGCGCATGCGCATCCCAAAAAATCTGCGCATGCGCATCCCACAAAACCTGCGCATGCGCATCCCACAAAACCTCGCACGTGTTTGTGCTCGACTAGACTGCGGGATGCATCCTTTCGCACGTGTTTTTACTCGACTAGCCTGCGGGATGCATCCTCTCGCACGTGTTTTTGCTCGACTAGCCTGCGGGATGCATCCTCTCGCACGTGTTTGTGCTCGACTAGCCTGCGGGATGCATCCTCTCGCACGTGTTTTTACTCGACTAGCCTGCGGGATGCATCCTCTCGCACGTGTTTTTGCTCGACTAGCCTGCGGGATGCATCCTCTCGCACGTGTTTTTGCTCGACTAGCCTGCGGGATGCATACTCTCGCACGTGTTTTTACTCGACTAGCCTGCGGGATGCATCCTCTCGCACGTGTTTTTGCTCGACTAGCCTGCGGGATGCATCCTCTCGCACGTGTTTTTGCTCGACTAGCCATGCGCATCCCAAAAAACCTGCGCATGCGCATCCCAAAAAATCTGCGCATGCGCATCCCACAAAACCTGCGCATGCGCATCCCACAAAACCTCGCACGTGTTTGTGCTCGACTAGCCTGCGGGATGCATCCTCTCGCACGTGTTTTTACTCGACTAGCCTGCGGGATGCATCCTCTCGCACGTGTTTTTGCTCGACTAGCCTGCGGGATGCGTCCTCTCGCACGTGTTTTTGCTCGACTAGCCATGCGCATCCCAAAAAACCTGCGCATGCGCATCCCAAAAAATCTGCGCATGCGCATCCCACAAAACCTGCGCATGCGCATCCCACAAAACCTCGCACGTGTTTGTGCTCGACTAGCCTGCGGGATGCATCCTTTCGCACGTGTTTTTACTTGACTAGCCTGCGGGATGCATCCTCTCGCACGTGTTTTCGCTCGACTAGCCTGCGGGATGCATCCTCTCGCACGTGTTTTCGCTCGACTAGCCTGCGGGATGCATCCTCTCGCACGTGTTTTTGCTCGACTAGCCTGCGGGACGCATCCTCTCGCACGTGTTTTTACTCGACTAGCCTGCAGGATGGATCCTCTCGCACGTGTTTTTACTCGACTAGCCTGCGGGATGCATCCTCTCGCACGTGTTTTCGCTCGACTAGCCTGCGGGATGCATCCTCTCGCACGTGTTTTTGCTCGACTAGCCTGCGGGATGCATCCTCTCGCACGTGTTTTTACTCGACTAGCCTGCGGGAAGCATCCTCTCGCACGTGTTTTTACTCGACTGCCCTGCGGGATGCATACTCTCGCACGTGTTTTTGCTCGACTAGCCATGCGCATCCCAAAAAACCTGCGCATGCGCATCCCAAAAAATCTGCGCATGCGCATCCCACAAAACCTGCGCATGCGCATCCCAAAAAACGTCGCACGTGTTTGTGCTCGACTAGCCTGCGGGATGCATCCTTTCGCACGTGTTTTTACTCGACTAGCCTGCGGGATGCATCCTCTCGCACGTGTTTTTGCTCGACTAGCCTGCGGGATGCATCCTCTCGCACGTGTTTTTGCTCGACTAGCCATGCGCATCCCAAAAAATCTGCGCATGCGCATCCCACAAAACCTGCGCATGCGCATCCCACAAAACCTCGCACGTGTTTGTGCTCGACTAGACTGCGGGATGCATCCTTTCGCACGTGTTTTTACTCGACTAGCCTGCGGGATGCATCCTCTCGCACGTGTTTTTGCTCGACTAGCCTGCGGGATGCATCCTCTCGCACGTGTTTTTACTCGAATAGCCTGCGGGATGCATCCTCTCGCACGTGTTTTTACTCGACTAGCCATGCGCATCTCAAAAAACCTGCGCATGCGCATCCCAAAAAACCTGCGCATGCGCATCCCAAAAAACCTGCGCATGCGCATCCCACAAAACCTCGCACGTGTTTTTACTCGACTAGCCTGCGGGATGCATCCTCTCGCACGTGTTTTTACTCGACTAGCCTGCGGGATGCATCCTCTCGCACGTGTTTTTGCTCGACTAGCCATGCGCATCCCAAAAAACCTGCGCATGCGCATCCCAAAAAATCTGCGCATGCGCATCCCACAAAACCTGCGCATGCGCATCCCACAAAACCTCGCACGTGTTTGTGCTCGACTAGCCTGCGGGATGCATCCTTTCGCACGTGTTTTTACTCGACTAGCCTGCGGGATGCATCCTCTCGCACGTGTTTTTGCTCGACTAGCCTGCGGGATGCATCCTCTCGCACGTGTTTTTGCTCGACTAGCCTGCGGGATGCATCCTCTCGCACGTGTTTTTACTCGACTAGCCTGCGGGATGCATCCTCTCGCACGTGTTTTTACTCGACTACCCTGCGGGATGCATCCTCTCGCACGTGTTTTTGCTCGACTAGCCATGCGCATCTCAAAAAACCTGCGCATGCGCATCCCAAAAAACCTGCGCATTCGCATCCCACAAAACCTGCGCATGCGCATCCCACAAAACCTCGCACGTGTTTGTGCTCGACTAGACTGCGGGATGCATCCTTTCGCACGTGTTTTTACTCGACTAGCCTGCGGGATGCATCCTCTCGCACGTGTTTTTGCTCGACTAGCCTGCGGGATGCATCCTCTCGCACGTGTTTGTGCTCGACTAGCCTGCGGGATGCATCCTCTCGCACGTGTTTTTACTCGACTAGCCTGCGGGATGCATCCTCTCGCACGTGTTTTTGCTCGACTAGCCTGCGGGATGCATCCTCTCGCACGTGTTTTTGCTCGACTAGCCTGCGGGATGCATACTCTCGCACGTGTTTTTACTCGACTAGCCTGCGGGATGCATCCTCTCGCACGTGTTTTTGCTCGACTAGCCTGCGGGATGCATCCTCTCGCACGTGTTTTTGCTCGACTAGCCATGCGCATCCCAAAAAACCTGCGCATGCGCATCCCAAAAAATCTGCGCATGCGCATCCCACAAAACCTGCGCATGCGCATCCCACAAAACCTCGCACGTGTTTGTGCTCGACTAGCCTGCGGGATGCATCCTCTCGCACGTGTTTTTACTCGACTAGCCTGCGGGATGCATCCTCTCGCACGTGTTTTTGCTCGACTAGCCTGCGGGATGCGTCCTCTCGCACGTGTTTTTGCTCGACTAGCCATGCGCATCCCAAAAAACCTGCGCATGCGCATCCCAAAAAATCTGCGCATGCGCATCCCACAAAACCTGCGCATGCGCATCCCACAAAACCTCGCACGTGTTTGTGCTCGACTAGCCTGCGGGATGCATCCTTTCGCACGTGTTTTTACTTGACTAGCCTGCGGGATGCATCCTCTCGCACGTGTTTTCGCTCGACTAGCCTGCGGGATGCATCCTCTCGCACGTGTTTTCGCTCGACTAGCCTGCGGGATGCATCCTCTCGCACGTGTTTTTGCTCGACTAGCCTGCGGGATGCATCCTCTCGCACGTGTTTTTACTCGACTAGCCTGCGGGAAGCATCCTCTCGCACGTGTTTTTACTCGACTGCCCTGCGGGATGCATACTCTCGCACGTGTTTTTGCTCGACTAGCCATGCGCATCCCAAAAAACCTGCGCATGCGCATCCCAAAAAATCTGCGCATGCGCATCCCACAAAACCTGCGCATGCGCATCCCAAAAAACGTCGCACGTGTTTGTGCTCGACTAGCCTGCGGGATGCATCCTTTCGCACGTGTTTTTACTCGACTAGCCTGCGGGATGCATCCTCTCGCACGTGTTTTTGCTCGACTAGCCTGCGGGATGCATCCTCTCGCACGTGTTTTTGCTCGACTAGCCATGCGCATCCCAAAAAATCTGCGCATGCGCATCCCACAAAACCTGCGCATGCGCATCCCACAAAACCTCGCACGTGTTTGTGCTCGACTAGACTGCGGGATGCATCCTTTCGCACGTGTTTTTACTCGACTAGCCTGCGGGATGCATCCTCTCGCACGTGTTTTTGCTCGACTAGCCTGCGGGATGCATCCTCTCGCACGTGTTTTTACTCGAATAGCCTGCGGGATGCATCCTCTCGCACGTGTTTTTACTCGACTAGCCATGCGCATCTCAAAAAACCTGCGCATGCGCATCCCAAAAAACCTGCGCATGCGCATCCCAAAAAACCTGCGCATGCGCATCCCACAAAACCTCGCACGTGTTTTTACTCGACTAGCCTGCGGGATGCATCCTCTCGCACGTGTTTTTACTCGACTAGCCTGCGGGATGCATCCTCTCGCACGTGTTTTTGCTCGACTAGCCATGCGCATCCCAAAAAACCTGCGCATGCGCATCCCAAAAAATCTGCGCATGCGCATCCCACAAAACCTGCGCATGCGCATCCCACAAAACCTCGCACGTGTTTGTGCTCGACTAGCCTGCGGGATGCATCCTTTCGCACGTGTTTTTACTCGACTAGCCTGCGGGATGCATCCTCTCGCACGTGTTTTTGCTCGACTAGCCTGCGGGATGCATCCTCTCGCACGTGTTTTTGCTCGACTAGCCTGCGGGATGCATCCTCTCGCACGTGTTTTTACTCGACTAGCCTGCGGGATGCATCCTCTCGCACGTGTTTTTACTCGACTACCCTGCGGGATGCATCCTCTCGCACGTGTTTTTGTTCGACTAGCCATGCGCATCTCAAAAAACCTGCGCATGCGCATCCCAAAAAACCTGCGCATTCGCATCCCACAAAACCTGCGCATGCGCATCCCACAAAACCTCGCACGTGTTTTTACTCGACTAGCCTGCGGGATGCATCCTCTCGCACGTGTTTTTACTCGACTAGCCTGCGGGATGCATCCTCTCGCACGTGTTTTTACTCGACTACCCTGCGGGATGCATCCTCTCGCACGTGTTTTTACTCGACTAGCCTGCAGGATGCATCCTCTCGCACGTGTTTTTACTCGACTAGCCTGCGGGATGCATCCTCTCGCACGTGTTTTTGCTCGAGTAGCCTGCGGGATGCATCCTCTCGCACGTGTTTTTGCTCGACTAGCCTGCGGGATGCATCCTCTCGCACGTGTTTTTGCTCGACTAGCCTGCGGGATGCATCCTCTCGCACGTGTTTTTGCTCGACTAGCCTGCGGGACGCATCCTCTCGCACGTGTTTTTACTCGACTAGCCTGCAGGATGGATCCTCTCGCACGTGTTTTTACTCGACTAGCCTGCGGGATGCATCCTCTCGCACGTGTTTTTGCTCGACTAGCCTGCGGGATGCATCCTCTCGCACGTGTTTTTGCTCGACTAGCCTGCGGGATGCATCCTCTCGCACGTGTTTTTACTCGACTAGCCTGCGGGATGCATCCTCTCGCACGTGTTTTTGCTCGACTAGCCTGCGGGAAGCATCCTCTCGCACGTGTTTTTGCTCGACTAGCCTGCGGGATGCATCCTCTCGCACGTGTTTTTGCTCGACTAGCCTGCGGGATGCATCCTCTCGCACGTGTTTTTACGCGACTAGCCTGCGGGATGCATCCTCTCGCACGTGTTTTTGCCCGACTAGCCTGCGGGATGCATCCTCTCGCACGTGTTTTTACTCGACTAGCCTGCGGGATGCATCCTCTCGCACGTGTTTTTGCTCGACTAGCCTGCGGGATGCGTCCTCTCGCACGTGTTTTTGCTCGACTAGCCATGCGCATCCCAAAAAACCTGCGCATGCGCATCCCAAAAAATCTGCGCATGCGCATCCCACAAAACCTGCGCATGCGCATCCCACAAAACCTCGCACGTGTTTGTGCTCGACTAGCCTGCGGGATGCATCCTTTCGCACGTGTTTTTACTTGACTAGCCTGCGGGATGCATCCTCTCGCACGTGTTTTCGCTCGACTAGCCTGCGGGATGCATCCTCTCGCACGTGTTTTCGCTCGACTAGCCTGCGGGATGCATCCTCTCGCACGTGTTTTTGCTCGACTAGCCTGCGGGACGCATCCTCTCGCACGTGTTTTTACTCGACTAGCCTGCAGGATGGATCCTCTCGCACGTGTTTTTACTCGACTAGCCTGCGGGATGCATCCTCTCGCACGTGTTTTCGCTCGACTAGCCTGCGGGATGCATCCTCTCGCACGTGTTTTTGCTCGACTAGCCTGCGGGATGCATCCTCTCGCACGTGTTTTTACTCGACTAGCCTGCGGGAAGCATCCTCTCGCACGTGTTTTTACTCGACTGCCCTGCGGGATGCATACTCTCGCACGTGTTTTTGCTCGACTAGCCATGCGCATCCCAAAAAACCTGCGCATGCGCATCCCAAAAAATCTGCGCATGCGCATCCCACAAAACCTGCGCATGCGCATCCCAAAAAACGTCGCACGTGTTTGTGCTCGACTAGTCTGCGGGATGCATCCTTTCGCACGTGTTTTTACTCGACTAGCCTGCGGGATGCATCCTCTCGCACGTGTTTTTGCTCGACTAGCCTGCGGGATGCATCCTCTCGCACGTGTTTTTGCTCGACTAGCCATGCGCATCCCAAAAAATCTGCGCATGCGCATCCCACAAAACCTGCGCATGCGCATCCCACAAAACCTCGCACGTGTTTGTGCTCGACTAGACTGCGGGATGCATCCTTTCGCACGTGTTTTTACTCGACTAGCCTGCGGGATGCATCCTCTCGCACGTGTTTTTGCTCGACTAGCCTGCGGGATGCATCCTCTCGCACGTGTTTTTACTCGAATAGCCTGCGGGATGCATCCTCTCGCACGTGTTTTTACTCGACTAGCCATGCGCATCTCAAAAAACCTGCGCATGCGCATCCCAAAAAACCTGCGCATGCGCATCCCAAAAAACCTGCGCATGCGCATCCCACAAAACCTCGCACGTGTTTTTACTCGACTAGCCTGCGGGATGCATCCTCTCGCACGTGTTTTTACTCGACTAGCCTGCGGGATGCATCCTCTCGCACGTGTTTTTGCTCGACTAGCCATGCGCATCCCAAAAAACCTGCGCATGCGCATCCCAAAAAATCTGCGCATGCGCATCCCACAAAACCTGCGCATGCGCATCCCACAAAACCTCGCACGTGTTTGTGCTCGACTAGCCTGCGGGATGCATCCTTTCGCACGTGTTTTTACTCGACTAGCCTGCGGGATGCATCCTCTCGCACGTGTTTTTGCTCGACTAGCCTGCGGGATGCATCCTCTCGCACGTGTTTTTGCTCGACTAGCCTGCGGGATGCATCCTCTCGCACGTGTTTTTACTCGACTAGCCTGCGGGATGCATCCTCTCGCACGTGTTTTTACTCGACTACCCTGCGGGATGCATCCTCTCGCACGTGTTTTTGCTCGACTAGCCATGCGCATCTCAAAAAACCTGCGCATGCGCATCCCAAAAAACCTGCGCATGCGCATCCCACAAAACCTGCGCATGCGCATCCCACAAAACCTCGCACGTGTTTTTACTCGACTAGCCTGCGGGATGCATCCTCTCGCACGTGTTTTTACTCGACTAGCCTGCGGGATGCATCCTCTCGCACGTGTTTTTACTCGACTACCCTGCGGGATGCATCCTCTCGCACGTGTTTTTACTCGACTAGCCTGCAGGATGCATCCTCTCGCACGTGTTTTTACTCGACTAGCCTGCGGGATGCATCCTCTCGCACGTGTTTTTGCTCGAGTAGCCTGCGGGATGCATCCTCTCGCACGTGTTTTTGCTCGACTAGCCTGCGGGATGCATCCTCTCGCACGTGTTTTTGCTCGACTAGCCTGCGGGACGCATCCTCTCGCACGTGTTTTTACTCGACTAGCCTGCAGGATGGATCCTCTCGCACGTGTTTTTACTCGACTAGCCTGCGGGATGCATCCTCTCGCACGTGTTTTTGCTCGACTAGCCTGCGGGATGCATCCTCTCGCACGTGTTTTTGCTCGACTAGCCTGCGGGATGCATCCTCTCGCACGTGTTTTTACTCGACTAGCCTGCGGGATGCATCCTCTCGCACGTGTTTTTGCTCGACTAGCCTGCGGGAAGCATCCTCTCGCACGTGTTTTTGCTCGACTAGCCTGCGGGATGCATCCTCTCGCACGTGTTTTTACGCGACTAGCCTGCGGGATGCATCCTCTCGCACGTGTTTTTGCCCGACTAGCCTGCGGGATGCATCCTCTCGCACGTGTTTTTACTCGACTACCCTGCGGGATGCATCCTCTCGCTCGTGTTTTTGCTCGTCTAGCCATGCGCATCCCATAAAACCTGCGCATGCGCATCCCACAAAACCTGCGTATGCGCATCCCACAAAACCTCGCACGTGCTTTACTCGACTAACCTGCGGGATGCATCCTCTCGCTCGTGTTTTTGCTCGACTAGCCATGCGCATCCCATAAAACCTGCGCATGCGCATCCCACAAAACCTGCGTATGCGCATCCCACAAAACCTGCGTATGCGCATCCCACAAAACCTCGCACGTGCTTTACTCGACTAGCCTGCGGGATGCATCCTCTCGCACGTGTTTTTACTCGACTAGCCTGCGGGAAGCATCCTCTCGCACGTGTTTTTACTCGACTAGCCTGCGGGATGCATCCTCTCGCACGTGTTTTTGCTCGACTAGCCTGCGGGATGCATCCTCTCGCACGTGTTTTTACTCGACTAGCCTGCGGGATGCATCCTCTCGCACGTGTTTTTCCTCGACTAGCCTGCGGGATGCATCCTCTCGCACGTGTTTTTACTCGACTAGCCTGCGGGATGCATCCTCTCGCACGTGTTTTTGCTCGACTAGCCATGCGCATCCCAAAAAACCTGCGCATGCGCATCCCACAAAACCTCGCACGTGTTTTTACTCGACTAGCCTGCGGGATGCATCCTCTCGCACGTGTTTTTACTCGACTAGCCTGCGGGATGCATCCTCTCGCACGTGTTTTTACTCGACTAGCCTGCGGGATGCATCCTCTCGCACGTGTTTTTACTCGACTAGCCTGCGGGATGCATCGTCTCGCACGTGTTTTTACTCGACTAGCCTGCGGGATGCATCCTCTCGCACGTGTTTTTGCTCGACTAGCCTGCGGGATGCATCCTCTCGCACGTGTTTGTGCTCGACTAGCCTGCGGGATGCATCCACTCGCACGTGTTTTTACTCGACTAGCCTGCGGGATGCATCCTCTCGCACGTGTTTTTGCTCGACTAGCCTGCGGGATGCATCCTCTCGCACGTGTTTTTGCTCGACTAGCCTGCGGGATGCATCCTCTCGCACGTGTTTTTACTCGACTAGCCTGCGGGATGCATCCTCTCGCACGTGTTTTTACTCGACTACCCTGCGGGATGCATCCTCTCGCACGTGTCTTTGCTCGACTAGCCATGCGCATCTCAAAAAACCTGCGCATGCGCATCCCAAAAAACCTGCGCATGCGCATCCCAAAAAACCTGCGCATGCGCATCCCAAAAAATCTGCGCATGCGCATCCCACAAAACCTGCGCATGCGCATCCCACAAAACGTCGCACGTGTTTGTGCTCGACTAGCCTGCGGGATGCATCCTTTCGCACGTGTTTTTACTCGACTAGCCTGCGGGATGCATCCTCTCGCACGTGTTTTTGCTCGACTAGCCTGCGGGATGCATCCTCTCACACGTGTTTTTGCTCGACTAGCCATGCGCATCCCAAAAAATCTGCGCATGCGCATCCCACAAAACCTGCGCATGCGCATCCCACAAAACCTCGCACGTGTTTGTGCTCGACTAGACTGCGGTATGCATCCTTTCGCACGTGTTTTTACTCGACTAGCCTGCGGGATGCATCCTCTCGCACGTGTTTTTGCTCGACTAGCCTGCGGGATGCATCCTCTCGCACGTGTTTGTGCTCGACTAGCCTGCGGGATGCATTCTCTCGCACGTGTTTGTGCTCGACTAGCCTGCGGGATGCATCCTCTCGCACGTGTTTTTACTCGACTAGCCTGCGGGATGCATCCTCTCGCACGTGTTTTTGCTCGACTAGCCTGCGGGATGCATCCTCTCGCACGTGTTTTTGCTCGACTAGCCTGCGGGATGCATCCTCTCGCACGTGTTTTTACTCGACTAGCCTGCAGGATGCATCCTCTCGCACGTGTTTTTACTCGACTAGCCTGCGGGATGCATCCTCTCGCACGTGTTTTTACTCGACTACCCTGCGGGATGCATCCTCTCGCACGTGTTTTTACTCGACTAGCCTGCAGGATGCATCCTCTCGCACGTGTTTTTACTCGACTAGCCTGCGGGATGCATCCTCTCGCACGTGTTTTTGCTCGACTAGCCTGCGGGATGCATCCTCTCGCACGTGTTTTTGCTCGACTAGCCTGCGGGATGCATCCTCTCGCACGTGTTTTTGCTCGACTAGCCTGCGGGATGCATCCTCTCGCACGTGTTTTTGCTCGACTAGCCTGCGGGACGCATCCTCTCGCACGTGTTTTTACTCGACTAGCCTGCAGGATGGATCCTCTCGCACGTGTTTTTACTCGACTAGCCTGCGGGATGCATCCTCTCGCACGTGTTTTTGCTCGACTAGCCTGCGGGATGCATCCTCTCGCACGTGTTTTTGCTCGACTAGCCTGCGGGATGCATCCTCTCGCACGTGTTTTTACTCGACTAGCCTGCGGGATGCATCCTCTCGCACGTGTTTTTGCTCGACTAGCCTGCGGGAAGCATCCTCTCGCACGTGTTTTTGCTCGACTAGCCTGCGGGATGCATCCTCTCGCACGTGTTTTTGCTCGACTAGCCTGCGGGATGCATCCTCTCGCACGTGTTTTTACGCGACTAGCCTGCGGGATGCATCCTCTCGCACGTGTTTTTGCTCGACTAGCCTGCGGGATGCATCCTCTCGCACGTGTTTTTACTCGACTACCCTGCGGGATGCATCCTCTCGCTCGTGTTTTTGCTCGACTAGCCATGCGCATCCCATAAAACCTGCGCATGCGCATCCCACAAAACCTGCGTATGCGCATCCCACAAAACCTGCGTATGCGCATCCCACAAAACCTCGCACGTGCTTTACTCGACTAGCCTGCGGGATGCATCCTCTCGCTCGTGTTTTTGCTCGACTAGCCATGCGCATCCCATAAAACCTGCGCATGCGCATCCCACAAAACCTGCGTATGCGCATCCCACAAAACCTGCGTATGCGCATCCCACAAAACCTCGCACGTGCTTTACTCGACTAGCCTGCGGGATGCATCCTCTCGCACGTGTTTTTACTCGACTAGCCTGCGGGAAGCATCCTCTCGCACGTGTTTTTACTCGACTAGCCTGCGGGATGCATCCTCTCGCACGTGTTTTTGCTCGACTAGCCTGCGGGATGCATCCTCTCGCACGTGTTTTTACTCGACTAGCCTGCGGGATGCATCCTCTCGCACGTGTTTTTACTCGACTAGCCTGCGGGATGCATCCTCTCGCACGTGTTTTTACTCGACTAGCCTGCGGGATGCATCCTCTCGCACGTGTTTTTGCTCGACTAGCAATGCGCATCCCAAAAAACCTGCGCATGCGCATCCCAAAAAACCTGCGCATGCGCATCCCACAAAACCTCGCACGTGTTTTTACTCGACTAGCCTGCGGGATGCATCCTCTCGCACGTGTTTTTACTCGACTAGCCTGCGGGATGCATCCTCTCGCACGTGTTTTTACTCGACTAGCCTGCGGGATGCATCCTCTCGCACGTGTTTTTACTCGACTAGCCTGCGGGATGCATCGTCTCGCACGTGTTTTTACTCGACTAGCCTGCGGGATGCATCCTCTCGCACGTGTTTTTGCTCGACTAGCCTGCGGGATGCATCCTCTCGCACGTGTTTGTGCTCGACTAGCCTGCGGGATGCATCCACTCGCACGTGTTTTTACTCGACTAGCCTGCGGGATGCATCCTCTCGCACGTGTTTTTGCTCGACTAGCCTGCGGGATGCATCCTCTCGCACGTGTTTTTGCTCGACTAGCCTGCGGGATGCATCCTCTCGCACGTGTTTTTACTCGACTAGCCTGCGGGATGCATCCTCTCGCACGTGTTTTTACTCGACTACCCTGCGGGATGCATCCTCTCGCACGTGTTTTTGCTCGACTAGCCATGCGCATCTCAAAAAACCTGCGCATGCGCATCCCAAAAAACCTGCGCATGCGCATCCCAAAAAACCTGCGCATGCGCATCCCAAAAAATCTGCGCATGCGCATCCCACAAAACCTGCGCATGCGCATCCCACAAAACCTGCGCATGCGCATCCCACAAAACGTCGCACGTGTTTGTGCTCGACTAGCCTGCGGGATGCATCCTTTCGCACGTGTTTTTACTCGACTAGCCTGCGGGATGCATCCTCTCGCACGTGTTTTTGCTCGACTAGCCTGCGGGATGCATCCTCTCACACGTGTTTTTGCTCGACTAGCCATGCGCATCCCAAAAAATCTGCGCATGCGCATCCCACAAAACCTGCGCATGCGCATCCCACAAAACCTCGCACGTGTTTGTGCTCGACTAGACTGCGGGATGCATCCTTTCGCACGTGTTTTTACTCGACTAGCCTGCGGGATGCATCCTCTCGCACGTGTTTTTGCTCGACTAGCCTGCGGGATGCATCCTCTCGCACGTGTTTGTGCTCGACTAGCCTGCGGGATGCATTCTCTCGCACGTGTTTGTGCTCGACTAACCTGCGGGATGCATCCTCTCGCACGTGTTTTTACTCGACTAGCCTGCGGGATGCATCCTCTCGCACGTGTTTTTGCTCGACTAGCCTGCGGGATGCATCCTCTCGCACGTGTTTTTGCTCGACTAGCCTGCGGGATGCATCCTCTCGCACGTGTTTTTACTCGACTAGCCTGCGGGATGCATCCTCTCGCACGTGTTTTTACTCGACTAGCCTGCGGGATGCATCCTCTCGCACGTGTTTTTGCTCGACTAGCCATGCGCATCCCTAAAAACCTGCACATGCGCATCCCAAAAAACCTGCGCATGCGCATCCCACAAAACCTGCGCATGCGCATCCCACAAAACCTCGCACGTGTTTTTACTCGACTAGCCTGCGGGATGCATCATCTCGCACGTGTTTTTACTCGACTAGCCTGCGGGATGCATCCTCTCGCACGTGTTTTTACTCGACTAGCCTGCGGGATGCATCGTCTCGCACGTGTTTTTGCTCGACTAGCCTGCGGGATGCATCCTCTCGCACGTGTTTTTGCTCGACTAGCCATGCGCATCCCAAAAAACCTGCGCATGCGCATCCCACAAAACCTCGCACGTGTTTGTGCTCGACTAGCCTGCGGGATGCATCCTTTCGCACGTGTTTTTACTCGACTAGCCTGCGGGATGCATCCTCTCGCACGTGTTTTTGCTCGACTAGCCTGCGGGATGCATCCTCTCGCACGTGTTTTTGCTCGACTAGCCTGCGGGATGCATCCTCTCGCACGTGTTTTTACTCGACTAGCCTGCGGGATGCATCCTCTCGCACGTGTTTTTACTCGACTACCCTGCGGGATGCATCCTCTCGCACGTGTTTTTGCTCGACTAGCCATGCGCATCTCAAAAAACCTGCGCATGCGCATCCCAAAAAACCTGCGCATGCGCATCCCACAAAACCTGTGCATGCGCATCCCACAAAACCTCGCACGTGTTTTTACTCGACTAGCCTGCGGGATGCATCCTCTCGCACGTGTTTTTACTCGACTAGCCTGCGGGATGCATCCTCTCGCACGTGTTTTTGCTCGACTAGCCTGCGGGATGCATCCTCTCGCACGTGTTTTTGCTCGACTAGCCTGCGGGATGCATCCTCTCGCACGTGTTTTTACTCGACTAGCCTGCGGGATGCATCCTCTCGCACGTGTTTTTACTCGACTAGCCTGCGGGATGCATCCTCTCGCACGTGTTTTTGCTCGACTAGCCATGCGCATCCCTAAAAACCTGCACATGCGCATCCCAAAAAACCTGCGCATGCGCATCCCACAAAACCTGCGCATGCGCATCCCACAAAACCTCGCACGTGTTTTTACTCGACTAGCCTGCGGGATGCATCATCTCGCACGTGTTTTTACTCGACTAGCCTGCGGGATGCATCCTCTCGCACGTGTTTTTACTCGACTAGCCTGCGGGATGCATCGTCTCGCACGTGTTTTTGCTCGACTAGCCTGCGGGATGCATCCTCTCGCACGTGTTTTTGCTCGACTAGCCATGCGCATCCCAAAAAACCTGCGCATGCGCATCCCACAAAACCTCGCACGTGTTTGTGCTCGACTAGCCTGCGGGATGCATCCTTTCGCACGTGTTTTTACTCGACTAGCCTGCGGGATGCATCCTCTCGCACGTGTTTTTGCTCGACTAGCCTGCGGGATGCATCCTCTCGCACGTGTTTTTGCTCGACTAGCCTGCGGGATGCATCCTCTCGCACGTGTTTTTACTCGACTAGCCTGCGGGATGCATCCTCTCGCACGTGTTTTTACTCGACTACCCTGCGGGATGCATCCTCTCGCACGTGTTTTTGCTCGACTAGCAATGCGCATCCCAAAAAACCTGCGCATCCGCATCCCAAAAAACCTGCGCATGCGCATCCCACAAAACCTCGCACGTGTTTTTACTCGACTAGCCTGCGGGATGCATCCTCTCGCACGTGTTTTTACTCGACTAGCCTGCGGGATGCATCCTCTCGCACGTGTTTTTACTCGACTAGCCTGCGGGATGCATCCTCTCGCACGTGTTTTTACTCGACTAGCCTGCGGGATGCATCGTCTCGCACGTGTTTTTACTCGACTAGCCTGCGGGATGCATCCTCTCGCACGTGTTTTTGCTCGACTAGCCTGCGGGATGCATCCTCTCGCACGTGTTTGTGCTCGACTAGCCTGCGGGATGCATCCACTCGCACGTGTTTTTACTCGACTAGCCTGCGGGATGCATCCTCTCGCACGTGTTTTTGCTCGACTAGCCTGCGGGATGCATCCTCTCGTACGTGTTTTTGCTCGACTAGCCTGCGGGATGCATCCTCTCGCACGTGTTTTTACTCGACTAGCCTGCGGGATGCATCCTCTCGCACGTGTTTTTACTCGACTACCCTGCGGGATGCATCCTCTCACACGTGTTTTTGCTCGACTAGCCATGCGCATCCCAAAAAATCTGCGCATGCGCATCCCACAAAACCTGCGCATGCGCATCCCACAAAACCTCGCACGTGTTTGTGCTCGACTAGACTGCGGGATGCATCCTTTCGCACGTGTTTTTACTCGACTAGCCTGCGGGATGCATCCTCTCGCACGTGTTTTTGCTCGACTAGCCTGCGGGATGCATCCTCTCGCACGTGTTTGTGCTCGACTAGCCTGCGGGATGCATTCTCTCGCACGTGTTTGTGCTCGACTAACCTGCGGGATGCATCCTCTCGCACGTGTTTTTACTCGACTAGCCTGCGGGATGCATCCTCTCGCACGTGTTTTTGCTCGACTAGCCTGCGGGATGCATCCTCTCGCACGTGTTTTTGCTCGACTAGCCTGCGGGATGCATCCTCTCGCACGTGTTTTTACTCGACTAGCCTGCGGGATGCATCCTCTCGCACGTGTTTTTACTCGACTAGCCTGCGGGATGCATCCTCTCGCACGTGTTTTTGCTCGACTAGCCATGCGCATCCCTAAAAACCTGCACATGCGCATCCCAAAAAACCTGCGCATGCGCATCCCACAAAACCTGCGCATGCGCATCCCACAAAACCTCGCACGTGTTTTTACTCGACTAGCCTGCGGGATGCATCATCTCGCACGTGTTTTTACTCGACTAGCCTGCGGGATGCATCCTCTCGCACGTGTTTTTACTCGACTAGCCTGCGGGATGCATCGTCTCGCACGTGTTTTTGCTCGACTAGCCTGCGGGATGCATCCTCTCGCACGTGTTTTTGCTCGACTAGCCATGCGCATCCCAAAAAACCTGCGCATGCGCATCCCACAAAACCTCGCACGTGTTTGTGCTCGACTAGCCTGCGGGATGCATCCTTTCGCACGTGTTTTTACTCGACTAGCCTGCGGGATGCATCCTCTCGCACGTGTTTTTGCTCGACTAGCCTGCGGGATGCATCCTCTCGCACGTGTTTTTGCTCGACTAGCCTGCGGGATGCATCCTCTCGCACGTGTTTTTACTCGACTAGCCTGCGGGATGCATCCTCTCGCACGTGTTTTTACTCGACTACCCTGCGGGATGCATCCTCTCGCACGTGTTTTTGCTCGACTAGCCATGCGCATCTCAAAAAACCTACGCATGCGCATCCCAAAAAACCTGCGCATGCGCATCCCACAAAACCTGTGCATGCGCATCCCACAAAACCTCGCACGTGTTTTTACTCGACTAGCCTGCGGGATGCATCCTCTCGCACGTGTTTTTACTCGACTAGCCTGCGGGATGCATCCTCTCGCACGTGTTTTTACTCGACTACCCTGCGGGATGCATCCTCTCGCACGTGTTTTTACTCGACTAGCCTGCAGATGCATCCTCTCGCACGTGTTTTTACTCGACTAGCCTGCGGGATGCATCCTCTCGCACGTGTTTTTGCTCGACTAGCCTGCGGGATGCATCCTCTCGCACGTGTTTTTGCTCGACTAGCCTGCGGGATGCATCCTCTCGCACGTGTTTTTGCTCGACTAGCCTGCGGGATGCATCCTCTCGCACGTGTTTTTGCTCGACTAGCCTGCGGGACGCATCCTCTCGCACGTGTTTCTACTCGACTAGCCTGCAGGATGGATCCTCTCGCACGTGTTTTTACTCGACTAGCCTGCGGGATGCATCCTCTCGCACGTGTTTTTGCTCGACTAGCCTGCGGGATGACATCCTCTCGCACGTGTTTTTGCTCGACTAGCCTGCGGGATGCATCTCTCGCACGTGTTTTTACTCGACTAGCCTGCGGGATGCATCCTCTCGCACGTGTTTTTGCTCGACTATCCTGCGGGATGCATCCTCTCGCACGTGTTTTTACTCGACTAGCCTGCGGGATGCATCCTCTCGCACGTGTTTTTACTCGACTAGCCTGCGGATGCATCCTCTCGCACGTGTTTTTGCTCGACTAGCCATGCGCATCCCAAAAAACCTGCGCATAGCGCATCCAAAAAACCTCGCACGTGTTTTTACTCGACTAGCCTGCGGGATGCATCCTCTCGCACGTGTTTTTACTCGACTAGCCTGCGGATGCATCCTCTCGCACGTGTTTTTACTCGACTACCCTGCGGGATGCATCCTCTCGCACGTGTTTTTACTCGACTAGCCTGCAGGATGCATCCTCTCGCACGTGTTTTTACTCGACTAGCCTGCGGGATGCATCCTCTCGCACGTGTTTTTGCTCGACTAGCCTGCGGGATGCATCCTCTCGCACGTGTTTTTGCTCGACTAGCCTGCGGGATGCATCCTCTCGCACGTGTTTTTGCTCGACTAGCCTGCGGATGCATCCTCTCGCACGTGTTTTTGCTCGACTAGCCTGCGGGATGCATCCTCTCGCACGTGTTTTTACTCGACTAGCCTGCGGGATGCATCCTCTCGCACGTGTTTTTGCTCGACTATCCTGCGGGATGCATCCTCTCGCACGTGTTTTTACTCGACTAGCCTGCGGGATGCATCCTCTCGCACGTGTTTTTACTCGACTAGCCTGCGGGATGCATCCTCTCGCACGTGTTTTTGCTCGACTAGCCATGCGCATCCCAAAAAACCTGCGCATGCGCATCCCAAAAAACCTGCGCATGCGCATCCCACAAAACCTCGCACGTGTTTTTACTCGACTAGCCTGCGGGATGCATCCTCTCGCACGTGTTTTTACTCGACTAGCCTGCGGGATGCATCCTCTCGCACGTGTTTTTACTCGACTAGCCTGCGGGATGCATCCTCTCGCACGTGTTTTTACTCGACTAGCCTGCGGGATGCATCGTCTCGCACGTGTTTTTACTCGACTAGCCTGCGGGATGCATCCTCTCGCACGTGTTTTTGCTCGACTAGCCTGCGGGATGCATCCTCTCGCACGTGTTTGTGCTCGACTAGCCTGCGGGATGCATCCACTCGCACGTGTTTTTACTCGACTAGCCTGCGGGATGCATCCTCTCGCACGTGTTTTTGCTCGACTAGCCTGCGGGATGCATCCTCTCGCACGTGTGTTTGCTCGACTAGCCTGCGGGATGCATCCTCTCGCACGTGTTTTTACTCGACTAGCCTGCGGGATGCATCCTCTCGCACGTGTTTTTACTCGACTACCCTGCGGGATGCATCCTCTCGCACGTGTTTTTGCTCGACTAGCCATGCGCATCTCAAAAAACCTGCGCATGCGCATCCCAAAAAACCTGCGCATGCGCATCCCAAAAAACCTGCGCATGCGCATCCCACAAAACCTGCGCATGCGCATCCCACAAAACCTCGCACGTGTTTTTACTCGACTAGCCTGCGGGATGCATCCTCTCGCACGTGTTTTTACTCGACTAGCCTGCGGGATGCATCCTCTCGCACGTGTTTTTACTCGACTAGCCTGCGGGATGCATCGTCTCGCACGTGTTTTTGCTCGACTAGCCTGCGGGATGCATCCTCTCGCACGTGTTTTTGCTCGACTAGCCATGCGCATCCCAAAAAACCTGCGCATGCGCATCCCAAAAAATCTGCGCATGCGCATCCCACAAAACCTGCGCATGCGCATCCCACAATACCTCGCACGTGTTTTTACTCGACTAGCCTGCGGGATGCATCCTCTCGCACGTGTTTTTGCTCGACTAGCCTGCGGGATGCATCCTCTCGCACGTGTTTGTGCTCGACTAGCCTGCGGGATGCATCCTCTCGCACGTGTTTTTACTCGACTAGCCTGCGGGAAGCATCCTCTCGCACGTGTTTTTGCTCGACTAGCTATGCGCATCTAAAAAAACCTGCGCATGCGCATCCCAAAAAACCTGCGCATGCGCATCCCAAAAAACCTGCGCATGCGCATCCCACAAAACCTGCGCATGCGCATCCCACAAAACCTCGCACGTGTTTTTACTCGACTAGCCTGCGGGATGCATCCTCTCGCACGTGTTTTCACTCGACTAGCCTGCGGGATGCATCCTCTCGCACGTGTTTTTGCTCGACTAGCCATGCCCATCCCTAAAAACCTGCACATGCGCATCCCAAAAAACCTGCGCATGCGCATCCCACAAAACCTGCGCATGCGCATCCCACAAAACCTCGCACGTGTTTTTACTCGACTAGCCTGCGGGATGCATCGTCTCGCACGTGTTTTTGCTCGACTAGCCTGCGGGATGCATCCTCTCGCACGTGTTTTTGCTCGACTAGCCTGCGGGATGCATCCTCTCGCACGTGTTTTTGCTCGACTAGCCTGCGGGATGCATCCTCTCGCACGTGTTTTTGCTCGACTAGCCTGCGGGATGCATCCTCTCGCACGTGTTTTTACTCGACTAGCCTGCGGGATGCATCCTCTCGCACGTGTTTTTGCTCGACTAGCCTGCGGGAAGCATCCTCTCGCACGTGTTTTTGCTCGACTAGCCTGCGGGATGCATCGTCTCGCACGTGTTTTTGCTCGACTAGCCTGCGGGATGCATCCTCTCGCACGTGTTTTTGCTCGACTAGCCTGCGGGATGCATCCTCTCGCACGTGTTTTTGCTCGACTAGCCATGCGCATCCCAAAAAACTTGCGCATGCGCATCCCACAAAACCTCGCACGTGTTTTTACTCGACTAGCCTGCGGGATGCATCCTCTCGCACGTGTTTTTGCTCGACTAGCCTGCGGGATGCATCCTCTCGCACGTGTTTGTGCTCGACTAGCCTGCGGGGTGCATCCTCTCGCACGTGTTTTTACTCGACTAGCCTGCGGGAAGCATCCTCTCGCACGTGTTTTTGCTCGACTAGCTATGCGCATCTAAAAAAACCTGCGCATGCGCATCCCAAAAAACCTGCGCATGCGCATCCCAAAAAACCTGCGCATGCGCATCCCACAAAACCTGCGTATGCGCATCCCACAAAACCTCGCACGTGTTTTTACTCGACTAGCCTGCGGGATGCATCCTCTCGCACGTGTTTTTACTCGACTAGCCTGCGGGATGCATCCTCTCGCACGTGTTTTTGCTCGACTAGCCATGCCCATCCCTACAAACCTGCACATGCGCATCCCAAAAAACCTGCGCATGCGCATCCCACAAAACCTGCGCATGCGCATCCCACAAAACCTCGCACGTGTTTTTACTCGACTAGCCTGCGGGATGCATCGTCTCGCACGTGTTTTTGCTCGACTAGCCTGCGGGATGCATCCTCTCGCACGTGTTTTTGCTCGACTAGCCTGCGGGATGCATCCTCTCGCACGTGTTTTTGCTCGACTAGCCTGCGGGATGCATCCTCTCGCACGTGTTTTTGCTCGACTAGCCTGCGGGATGCATCCTCTCGCACGTGTTTTTACTCGACTAGCCTGCGGGATGCATCCTCTCGCACATGTTTTTGCTCGACTAGCCTGCGGGAAGCATCCTCTCGCACGTGTTTTTGCTCGACTAGCCTGCGGGATGCATCCTCTCGCACGTGTTTTTGCTCGACTAGCCTGCGGGATGCATCCTCTCGCACGTGTTTTTACGCGACTAGCCTGCGGGATGCATCCTCTCGCACGTGTTTTTGCTCGACTAGCCTGCGGGATGCATCCTCTCGCACGTGTTTTTACTCGACTACCCTGCGGGATGCATCCTCTCGCTCGTGTTTTTGCTCGACTAGCCATGCGCATCCCATAAAACCTGCGCATGCGCATCCCACAAAACCTGCGTATGCGCATCCCACAAAACCTGCGTATGCGCATCCCACAAAACCTCGCACGTGCTTTACTCGACTAGCCTGCGGGATGCATCCTCTCGCACGTGTTTTTACTCGACTAGCCTGCGGGAAGCATCCTCTCGCACGTGTTTTTACTCGACTAGCCTGCGGGATGCATCCTCTCGCACGTGTTTTTGCTCGGCTAGCCTGCGGGATGCATCCTCTCGCACGTGTTTTTGCTCGACTAGCCATGCGCATCCCAAAAAACCTGCGCATGCGCATCCCACAAAACCTCGCACGTGTTTTTACTCGACTAGCCTGCGGGATGCATCCTCTCGCACGTGTTTTTGCTCGGCTAGCCTGCGGGATGCATCCTCTCGCACGTGTTTTTGCTCGACTAGCCATGCGCATCCCAAAAAACCTGCGCATGCGCATCCCAAAAAATCTGCGCATGCGCATCCCACAAAACCTGCGCATGCGCATCCCACAAAACCTCGCACGTGTTTGTGCTCGACTAGCCATGCGCATCCCAAAAAACCTGCGCATGCGCATCCCACAAAACCTCGCACGTGTTTTTACTCGACTAGCCTGCGGGATGCATCCTCTCGCACGTGTTTTTACTCGACTAGCCTGCGGGATGCATCGTCTCGCACGTGTTTTTACTCGACTAGCCTGCGGGATGCATCCTCTCGCACGTGTTTTTGCTCGACTAGCCATGCGCATCCCAAAAAACCTGCGCATGCGCATCCCAAAAAATCTGCGCATGCGCATCCCACAAAACCTGCGCATGCGCATCCCACAAAACCTCGCACGTGTTTGTGCTCGACTAGCCTGCGGGATGCATCCTTTCGCACGTGTTTTTACTCGACTAGCCTGCGGGATGCATCATCTCGCACGTGTTTTTGCTCGACTACCCTGCGGGATGCATCCTCTCGCACGTGTTTTTGCTCGACTAGCCATGCGCATCCCAAAAAATCTGCGCATGCGCATCCCACAAAACCTGCGCATGCGCATCCCACAAAACCTGCGCATGCGCATCCCACAAAACCTGCGCATGCGCATCCCACAAAACCTCGCACGTGTTTTTACTCGACTAGCCTGCGGGATGCATCCTCTCGCACGTGTTTTTACTCGACTAGCCTGCGGGATGCATCCTCTCGCACGTGTTTTTGCTCGACTAGCCATGCCCATCCCTAAAAACCTGCACATGCGCATCCCAAAAAACCTGCGCATGCGCATCCCACAAAACCTGCGCATGCGCATCCCACAAAACCTCGCACGTGTTTTTCTCGACTAGCCTGCGGGATGCATCCTCTCGCACGTGTTTTTGCTCGACTAGCCTGCGGGATGCATCCTCTCGCACGTGTTTTTACTCGACTAGCCTGCGGGATGCATCCTCTCGCACGTGTTTTTACTCGACTAGCCTGCGGGATGCATCGTCTCGCACGTGTTTTTACTCGACTAGCCTGCGGGATGCATCCTCTCGAACGTGTTTTTGCTCGACTAGCCATGCGCATCCCAAAAAACCTGCGCATGCGCATCCCAAAAAATCTGCGCATGCGCATCCCACAAAACCTGCGCATGCGCATCCCACAAAACCTCGCACGTGTTTGTGCTCGACTAGCCTGCGGGATGCATCCTTTCGCACGTGTTTTTACTCGACTAGCCTGCGGGATGCATCCTCTCGCACGTGTTTTTGCTCGACTAGCCTGCGGGATGCATCCTCTCGCACGTGTTTTTGCTCGACTAGCCATGCGCATCCCAAAAAATCTGCGCATGCGCATCCCACAAAACCTGCGCATGCGCATCCCACAAAACCTCGCACGTGGTTGGGCTCGACTAGACTGCGGGATGCATCCTTTCGCACGTGTTTTTACGCGACTAGCCTGCGGGATGCATCGTCTCGCACGTGTTTTTGCTCGACTAGCCTGCGGGATGCATCCTCTCGCACGTGTTTTTGCTCGACTAGCCATGCGCATCCCAAAAAACCTGCGCATGCGCATCCCAAAAAATCTGCGCATGCGCATCCCACAAAACCTGCGCATGCGCATCCCACAAAACCTCGCACGTGTTTGTGCTCGACTAGCCTGCGGGATGCATCCTTTCGCACGTGTTTTTACTCGACTAGCCTGCGGGATGCATCCTCTCGCACGTGTTTTTGCTCGACTAGCCTGCGGGATGCATCCTCTCGCACGTGTTTGTGCTCGACTAGCCTGCGGGATGCATCCTCTCGCACGTGTTTTTACTCGACTAGCCTGCGGGAAGCATCCTCTCGCACGTGTTTTTACTCGACTACCCTGCGGGATGCATACTCTCGCACGTGTTTTTGCTCGACTAGCCATGCGCATCCCAAAAAACCAGCGCATGCGCATCCCACAAAACCTGCGTATGCGCATCCCACAAAACCTCGCACGTGTTTTTACTCGACTAGCCTGCGGGAAACATCCTCTCGCACGTGTTTTTACTCGACTAGCCTGCGGGATGCATCCTCTCGCACGTGTTTTTGCTCGACTAGCCTGCGGGACGCATCCTCTCGCACGTGTTTTTACTCGACTAGCCTGCAGGATGCATCCTCTCGCACGTGTTTTTACTCGACTAGCCTGCGGGATGCATCCTCTCGCACGTGTTTTTGCTCGACTAGCCTGCGGGATGCATCCTCTCGCACGTGTTTTTGCTCGACTAGCCTGCGGGATGCATCCTCTCGCACGTGTTTGTGCTCGACTAGCCTGCGGGATGCATCCTCTCGCACGTGTTTTTACTCGACTAGCCTGCGGGAAGCATCCTCTCGCACGTGTTTTTACTCGACTACCCTGCGGGATGCATACTCTCGCACGTGTTTTTGCTCGACTAGCCATGCGCATCCCAAAAAACCTGCGCATGCGCATCCCACAAAACCTGCGTATGCGCATCCCACAAAACCTGCGTATGCGCATCCCACAAAACCTGCGTATGCGCATCCCACAAAACCTCGCACGTGTTTTTACTCGACTAGCCTGCGGGAAGCATCCTCTCGCACGTGTTTTTACTCGACTAGCCTGCGGGATGCATCCTCTCGCACGTGTTTTTGCTCGACTAGCCTGCGGGACGCATCCTCACGCACGTGTTTTTACTCGACTAGCCTGCAGGATGCATCCTCTCGCACGTGTTTTTACTCGACTAGCCTGCGGGATGCATCCTCTCGCACGTGTTTTTGTTCGACCAGCCTGCGGGATGCATCCTCTCGCACGTGTTTTTGCTCGACTAGCCTGCGGGATGCATCCTCTCGCACGTGTTTTTACTCGACTAGCCTGCGGGATGCATCCTCTCGCACGTGTTTTTGCTCGACTAGCCTGCGGGATGCATCCTCTCGCACGTGTTTTTACTCGACTAGCCTGCGGGATGCATCCTCTCGCACGTGTTTTTGCTCGACTAGCCTGCGGGATGCATCCTCTCGCACGTGTTTTTGCTCGACTAGCCATGCGCATCCCAAAAAACCTGCGCATGCGCATCCCAAAAAATCTGCGCATGCGCATCCCACAAAACCTGCGCATGCGCATCCCACAAAACCTCGCACGTGTTTGTGCTCGACTAGACTGCGGGATGCATCCTTTCGCACGTGTTTTTACTCGACTAACCTGCGGGATGCATCCTCTCGCACGTGTTTTTGCTCGACTAGCCATGCGCATCCCAAAAAACCTGCGCATGCGCATCCCACAAAACCTGCGTATGCGCATCCCACAAAACCTGCGTATGCGCATCCCACAAAACCTCGCACGTGTTTTTACTCGACTAGCCTGCGGGAAGCATCCTCTCGCACGTGTTTTTACTCGACTAGCCTGCGGGATGCATCCTCTCGCACGTGTTTTTGCTCGACTAGCCTGCGGGACGCATCCTCTCGCACGTGTTTTTACTCGACTAGCCTGCAGGATGCATCCTCTCGCACGTGTTTTTACTCGACTAGCCTGCGGGATGCATCCTCTCGCACGTGTTTTTACTCGACTAGCCTGCGGGATGCATCCTCTCGCACGTGTTTTTACTCGACTAGCCTGCGGGATGCATCGTCTCGCACGTGTTTTTACTCGACTAGCCTGCGGGATGCATCCTCTCGCACGTGTTTTTGCTCGACTAGCCATGCGCATCCCAAAAAACCTGCGCATGCGCATCCCAAAAAATCTGCGCATGCGCATCCCACAAAACCTGCGCATGCGCATCCCACAAAACCTCGCACGTGTTTGTGCTCGACTAGCCTGCGGGATGCATCCTTTCAAACGTGTTTTTACTCGACTAGCCTGCGGGATGCATCCTCTCGCACGTGTTTTTGCTCGACTAGCCTGCGGGATGCATCCTCTCGCACGTGTTTGTGCTCGACTAGACTGCGGGATGCATCCTCTCGCACGTGTTTTTACTCGACTAGCCTGCGGGATGCATCCTCTCGCACGTGTTTTTGCTCGACTAGCCTGCGGGATGCATCCTCTCGCACGTGTTTTTGCTCGACTAGCCTGCGGGATGCATCCTCTCGCACGTGTTTTTACTCGACTAGCCTGCGGGATGCATCCTCTCGCACGTGTTTTTACTCGACTACCCTGCGGGATGCATCCTCTCGCACGTGTTTTTGCTCGACTAGCCATGCGCATCTCAAAAAACCTGCGCATGCGCATCCCAAAAAACCTGCGCATGCGCATCCCAAAAAACCTGCGCATGCGCATCCCACAAAACCTGCGCATGCGCATCCCACAAAACCTCGCACGTGTTTTTACTCGACTAGCCTGCGGGATGCATCCTCTCGCACGTGTTTTTACTCGACTAGCCTGCGGGATGCATCCTCTCGCACGTGTTTTTGCTCGACTAGCCATGCGCATCCCTAAAAACCTGCACATGCGCATCCCAAAAAACCTGCGCATGCGCATCCCACAAAACCTGCGCATGCGCATCCCACAAAACCTCGCACGTGTTTTTACTCGACTAGCCTGCGGGATGCATCCTCTCGCACGTGTTTTTACTCGACTAGCCTGCGGGATGCATCCTCTCGCACGTGTTTTTACTCGACTAGCCTGCGGGATGAATCGTCTCGCACGTGTTTTTGCTCGACTAGCCTGCGGGATGCATCCTCTCGCACGTGTTTTTGCTCGACTAGCCATGCGCATCCCAAAAAACCTGCGCATGCGCATCCCAAAAAATCTGCGCATGCGCATCCCACAAAACCTGCGCATGCGCATCCCACAAAACCTCGCACGTGTTTGTGCTCGACTAGACTGCGTGATGCATCCTTTCGCACGTGTTTTTACTCGACTAACCTGCGGGATGCATCCTCTCGCACGTGTTTTTGCTCGACTAGCCATGCGCATCCCAAAAAACCTGCGCATGCGCATCCCACAAAACCTGCGTATGCGCATCCCACAAAACCTGCGTATGCGCATCCCACAAAACCTCGCACGTGTTTTTACTCGACTAGCCTGCGGGAAGCATCCTCTCGCACGTGTTTTTACTCGACTAGCCTGCGGGATGCATCCTCTCGCACGTGTTTTTGCTCGACTAGCCTGCGGGACGCATCCTCTCGCACGTGTTTTTACTCGACTAGCCTGCAGGATGCATCCTCTCGCACGTGTTTTTACTCGACTAGCCTGCGGGATGCATCCTCTCGCACGTGTTTTTACTCGACTAGCCTGCGGGATGCATCCTCTCGCACGTGTTTTTACTCGACTAGCCTGCGGGATGCATCGTCTCGCACGTGTTTTTACTCGACTAGCCTGCGGGATGCATCCTCTCGCACGTGTTTTTGCTCGACTAGCCATGCGCATCCCAAAAAACCTGCGCATGCGCATCCCAAAAAATCTGCGCATGCGCATCCCACAAAACCTGCGCATGCGCATCCCACAAAACCTCGCACGTGTTTGTGCTCGACTAGCCTGCGGGATGCGTCCTTTCAAACGTGTTTTTACTCGACTAGCCTGCGGGATGCATCCTCTCGCACGTGTTTTTGCTCGACTAGCCTGCGGGATGCATCCTCTCGCACGTGTTTGTGCTCGACTAGACTGCGGGATGCATCCTCTCGCACGTGTTTTTACTCGACTAGCCTGCGGGATGCATCCTCTCGCACGTGCTTTTGCTCGACTAGCCTGCGGGATGCATCCTCTCGCACGTGTTTTTGCTCGACTAGCCTGCGGGATGCATCCTCTCGCACGTGTTTTTACTCGACTAGCCTGCGGGATGCATCCTCTCGCACGTGTTTTTACTCGACTACCCTGCGGGATGCATCCTCTCGCACGTGTTTTTGCTCGACTAGCCATGCGCATCTCAAAAAACCTGCGCATGCGCATCCCAAAAAACCTGCGCATGCGCATCCCAAAAAACCTGCGCATGCGCATCCCACAAAACCTGCGCATGCGCATCCCACAAAACCTCGCACGTGTTTTTACTCGACTAGCCTGCGGGATGCATCCTCTCGCACGTGTTTTTACTCGACTAGCCTGCAGGATGCATCCTCTCGCACGTGTTTTTACTCGACTAGCCTGCGGGATGCATCCTCTCGCACGTGTTTTTGCTCGACTAGCCTGCGGGATGCATCCTCTCGCACGTGTTTTTGCTCGACTAGCCTGCGGGATGCATCCTCTCGCACGTGTTTGTGCTCGACTAGCCTGCGGGATGCATCCTCTCGCACGTGTTTTTACTCGACTAGCCTGCGGGAAGCATCCTCTCGCACGTGTTTTTACTCGACTACCCTGCGGGATGCATACTCTCGCACGTGTTTTTGCTCGACTAGCCATGCGCATCCCAAAAAACCTGCGCATGCGCATCCCACAAAACCTGCGTATGCGCATCCCACAAAACCTGCGTATGCGCATCCCACAAAACCTGCGTATGCGCATCCCACAAAACCTCGCACGTGTTTTTACTCGACTAGCCTGCGGGAAGCATCCTCTCGCACGTGTTTTTACTCGACTAGCCTGCGGGATGCATCCTCTCGCACGTGTTTTTGCTCGACTAGCCTGCGGGACGCATCCTCACGCACGTGTTTTTACTCGACTAGCCTGCAGGATGCATCCTCTCGCACGTGTTTTTACTCGACTAGCCTGCGGGATGCATCCTCTCGCACGTGTTTTTGTTCGACCAGCCTGCGGGATGCATCCTCTCGCACGTGTTTTTGCTCGACTAGCCTGCGGGATGCATCCTCTCGCACGTGTTTTTACTCGACTAGCCTGCGGGATGCATCCTCTCGCACGTGTTTTTGCTCGACTAGCCTGCGGGATGCATCCTCTCGCACGTGTTTTTACTCGACTAGCCTGCGGGATGCATCCTCTCGCACGTGTTTTTGCTCGACTAGCCTGCGGGATGCATCCTCTCGCACGTGTTTTTGCTCGACTAGCCATGCGCATCCCAAAAAACCTGCGCATGCGCATCCCAAAAAATCTGCGCATGCGCATCCCACAAAACCTGCGCATGCGCATCCCACAAAACCTCGCACGTGTTTGTGCTCGACTAGACTGCGGGATGCATCCTTTCGCACGTGTTTTTACTCGACTAACCTGCGGGATGCATCCTCTCGCACGTGTTTTTGCTCGACTAGCCATGCGCATCCCAAAAAACCTGCGCATGCGCATCCCACAAAACCTGCGTATGCGCATCCCACAAAACCTGCGTATGCGCATCCCACAAAACCTCGCACGTGTTTTTACTCGACTAGCCTGCGGGAAGCATCCTCTCGCACGTGTTTTTACTCGACTAGCCTGCGGGATGCATCCTCTCGCACGTGTTTTTGCTCGACTAGCCTGCGGGACGCATCCTCTCGCACGTGTTTTTACTCGACTAGCCTGCAGGATGCATCCTCTCGCACGTGTTTTTACTCGACTAGCCTGCGGGATGCATCCTCTCGCACGTGTTTTTACTCGACTAGCCTGCGGGATGCATCCTCTCGCACGTGTTTTTACTCGACTAGCCTGCGGGATGCATCGTCTCGCACGTGTTTTTACTCGACTAGCCTGCGGGATGCATCCTCTCGCACGTGTTTTTGCTCGACTAGCCATGCGCATCCCAAAAAACCTGCGCATGCGCATCCCAAAAAATCTGCGCATGCGCATCCCACAAAACCTGCGCATGCGCATCCCACAAAACCTCGCACGTGTTTGTGCTCGACTAGCCTGCGGGATGCATCCTTTCAAACGTGTTTTTACTCGACTAGCCTGCGGGATGCATCCTCTCGCACGTGTTTTTGCTCGACTAGCCTGCGGGATGCATCCTCTCGCACGTGTTTGTGCTCGACTAGACTGCGGGATGCATCCTCTCGCACGTGTTTTTACTCGACTAGCCTGCGGGATGCATCCTCTCGCACGTGTTTTTGCTCGACTAGCCTGCGGGATGCATCCTCTCGCACGTGTTTTTGCTCGACTAGCCTGCGGGATGCATCCTCTCGCACGTGTTTTTACTCGACTAGCCTGCGGGATGCATCCTCTCGCACGTGTTTTTACTCGACTACCCTGCGGGATGCATCCTCTCGCACGTGTTTTTGCTCGACTAGCCATGCGCATCTCAAAAAACCTGCGCATGCGCATCCCAAAAAACCTGCGCATGCGCATCCCAAAAAACCTGCGCATGCGCATCCCACAAAACCTGCGCATGCGCATCCCACAAAACCTCGCACGTGTTTTTACTCGACTAGCCTGCGGGATGCATCCTCTCGCACGTGTTTTTACTCGACTAGCCTGCGGGATGCATCCTCTCGCACGTGTTTTTGCTCGACTAGCCATGCGCATCCCTAAAAACCTGCACATGCGCATCCCAAAAAACCTGCGCATGCGCATCCCACAAAACCTGCGCATGCGCATCCCACAAAACCTCGCACGTGTTTTTACTCGACTAGCCTGCGGGATGCATCCTCTCGCACGTGTTTTTACTCGACTAGCCTGCGGGATGCATCCTCTCGCACGTGTTTTTACTCGACTAGCCTGCGGGATGAATCGTCTCGCACGTGTTTTTGCTCGACTAGCCTGCGGGATGCATCCTCTCGCACGTGTTTTTGCTCGACTAGCCATGCGCATCCCAAAAAACCTGCGCATGCGCATCCCAAAAAATCTGCGCATGCGCATCCCACAAAACCTGCGCATGCGCATCCCACAAAACCTCGCACGTGTTTGTGCTCGACTAGACTGCGTGATGCATCCTTTCGCACGTGTTTTTACTCGACTAACCTGCGGGATGCATCCTCTCGCACGTGTTTTTGCTCGACTAGCCATGCGCATCCCAAAAAACCTGCGCATGCGCATCCCACAAAACCTGCGTATGCGCATCCCACAAAACCTGCGTATGCGCATCCCACAAAACCTCGCACGTGTTTTTACTCGACTAGCCTGCGGGAAGCATCCTCTCGCACGTGTTTTTACTCGACTAGCCTGCGGGATGCATCCTCTCGCACGTGTTTTTGCTCGACTAGCCTGCGGGACGCATCCTCTCGCACGTGTTTTTACTCGACTAGCCTGCAGGATGCATCCTCTCGCACGTGTTTTTACTCGACTAGCCTGCGGGATGCATCCTCTCGCACGTGTTTTTACTCGACTAGCCTGCGGGATGCATCCTCTCGCACGTGTTTTTACTCGACTAGCCTGCGGGATGCATCGTCTCGCACGTGTTTTTACTCGACTAGCCTGCGGGATGCATCCTCTCGCACGTGTTTTTGCTCGACTAGCCATGCGCATCCCAAAAAACCTGCGCATGCGCATCCCAAAAAATCTGCGCATGCGCATCCCACAAAACCTGCGCATGCGCATCCCACAAAACCTCGCACGTGTTTGTGCTCGACTAGCCTGCGGGATGCGTCCTTTCAAACGTGTTTTTACTCGACTAGCCTGCGGGATGCATCCTCTCGCACGTGTTTTTGCTCGACTAGCCTGCGGGATGCATCCTCTCGCACGTGTTTGTGCTCGACTAGACTGCGGGATGCATCCTCTCGCACGTGTTTTTACTCGACTAGCCTGCGGGATGCATCCTCTCGCACGTGCTTTTGCTCGACTAGCCTGCGGGATGCATCCTCTCGCACGTGTTTTTGCTCGACTAGCCTGCGGGATGCATCCTCTCGCACGTGTTTTTACTCGACTAGCCTGCGGGATGCATCCTCTCGCACGTGTTTTTACTCGACTACCCTGCGGGATGCATCCTCTCGCACGTGTTTTTGCTCGACTAGCCATGCGCATCTCAAAAAACCTGCGCATGCGCATCCCAAAAAACCTGCGCATGCGCATCCCAAAAAACCTGCGCATGCGCATCCCACAAAACCTGCGCATGCGCATCCCACAAAACCTCGCACGTGTTTTTACTCGACTAGCCTGCGGGATGCATCCTCTCGCACGTGTTTTTACTCGACTAGCCTGCGGGATGCATCCTCTCGCACGTGTTTTTACTCGACTAGCCTGCGGGATGAATCGTCTCGCACGTGTTTTTGCTCGACCAGCCTGCGGGATGCATCCTCTCGCACGTGTTTTTGCTCGACTAGCCATGCGCATCCCAAAAAACCTGCGCATGCGCATCCCAAAAAATCTGCGCATGCGCATCCCACAAAACCTGCGCATGCGCATCCCACAAAACCTCGCACGTGTTTGTGCTCGACTAGCCTGCGGGATGCATCCTTTCGCACGTGTTTTTACTCGACTAGCCTGCGGGATGCATCCTCTCGCACGTGTTTTTGCTCGACTAGCCTGCGGGATGCATCCTCTCGCACGTGTTTGTGCTCGACTAGCCTGCGGGATGCATCCTCTCGCACGTGTTTTTACTCGACTAGCCTGCGGGAAGCATCCTCTCGCACGTGTTTTTACTCGACTACCCTGCGGGATGCATACTCTCGCACGTGTTTTTGCTCGACTAGCCATGCGCATCCCAAAAAACCAGCGCATGCGCATCCCACAAAACCTGCGTATGCGCATCCCACAAAACCTGCGCATGCGCATCCCACAAAACCTCGCACGTGTTTGTGCTCGACTAGCCTGCGGGATGCATCCTCTCGCACGTGTTTTTACTCGACTAGCCTGCGGGATGCATCCTCTCGCACGTGTTTTTGCTCGACTAGCCTGCGGGATGCATCCTCTCGCACGTGTTTTTACTCGACTAGCCTGCGGGATGGATCCTCTCGCACGTGTTTTTGCTCGACTAGCCTGCGGGATGCATCCTCTCGCACGTGTTTTTGCTCGACTAGCCATGCGCATCCCAAAAAACCTGCGCATGCGCATCCCAAAAAATCTGCGCATGCGCATCCCACAAAACCTCGCACGTGTTTGTGCTCGACTAGACTGCGGGATGCATCCTTTCGCACGTGTTTTTACTCGACTAGCCTGCGGGATGCATCCTCTCGCACGTGTTTTTGCTCGACTAGCCTGCGGGATGCATCCTCTCGCACGTGTTTGTGCTCGACTAGCCTGCGGGATGCATCCTCTCGCACGTGTTTTTACTCGACTAGCCTGCGGGATGCATCCTCTCGCACGTGTTTTTGCTCGACTAGCCTGCGGGATGCATCCTCTCGCACGTGTTTTTGCTCGTCTAGCCTGCGGGATGCATCCTCTCGCACGTGTTTTTACTCGACTAGCCTGCGGGATGCATCCTCTCGCACGTGTTTTTACTCGACTACCCTGCGGGATGCATCCTCTCGCACGTGTTTTTGCTCGACTAGCCATGCGCATCTCAAAAAACCTGCGCATGCGCATCCCAAAAAACCTGCGCATGCGCATCCCAAAAAACCTGCGCATGCGCATCCCAAAAAACCTGCGCATGCGCATCCCACAAAACCTGCGCATGCGCATCCCACAAAACCTCGCACGTGTTTTTACTCGACTAGCCTGCGGGATGCATCCTCTCGCACGTGTTTTTACTCGACTAGCCTGCGGGATGCATCCTCTCGCACGTGTTTTTGCTCGACTAGCCATGCGCATCCCTAAAAACCTGCACATGCGCATCCCAAAAAACCTGCGCATGCGCATCCCACAAAACCTGCGCATGCGCATCCCACAAAACCTCGCACGTGTTTTTACTCGACTAGCCTGCGGGATGCATCCTCTCGCACGTGTTTTTACTCGACTAGCCTGCGGGATGCATCCTCTCGCACGTGTTTTTACTCGACTAGCCTGCGGGATGCATCCTCTCGCACGTGTTTTTACTCGACTAGCCTGCGGGATGCATCGTCTCGCACGTGTTTTTGCTCGACTAGCCTGCGGGATGCATCCTCTCGCACGTGTTTTTGCTCGACTAGCCATGCGCATCCCAAAAAACCTGCGCATGCGCATCCCAAAAAATCTGCGCATGCGCATCCCACAAAACCTGCGCATGCGCATCCCACAAAACCTCGCACGTGTTTGTGCTCGACTAGCCTGCGGGATGCATCCTTTCGCACGTGTTTTTACTCGACTAGCCTGCGGGATGCATCCTCTCGCACGTGTTTTTGCTCGACTAGCCTGCGGGATGCATCCTCTCGCACGTGTTTGTGCTCGACTAGCCTGCGGGATGCATCCTCTCGCACGTGTTTTTACTCGACTAGCCTGCGGGAAGCATCCGCCCGCACGTGTTTTAACTCGACTACCCTGCGGGATGAATACTCTCGCACGTGTTTTTGCTCGACTAGCCATGCGCATCCCAAAAAACCTGCGCATGCGCATCCCACAAAACCTGCGTATGCGCATCCCACAAAACCTGCGTATGCGCATCCCACAAAACCTCGCACGTGTTTTTACTCGACTAGCCTGCGGGAAGCATCCTCTCGCACGTGTTTTTACTCGACTAGCCTGCGGGATGCATCCTCTCGCACGTGTTTTTACTCGACTAGCCTGCGGGATGCATCCTCTCGCACGTGTTTTTGCTCGACTAGCCTGCGGGATGCATCCTCTCGCACGTGTTTTTGCTCGACTAGCCTGCGGGATGCATCCTCTCGCACGTGTTTTTACTCGACTAGCCTGCGGGATGCATCCTCTCGCACGTGTTTTTGCTCGACTAGCCTGCGGGATGCATCCTCTCGCACGTGTTTTTGCTCGACTAGCCTGCGGGATGCATCCTCTCGCACGTGTTTTTACGCGACTAGCCTGCGGGATGCATCCTCTCGCACGTGTTTTTACTCGACTACCCTGCGGGATGCATCCTCTCGCACGTGTTTTTGCTCGACTAGCCATGCGCATCCCTAAAAACCTGCACATGCGCATCCCAAAAAACCTGCGCATGCGCATCCCACAAAACCTGCGCATGCGCATCCCACAAAACCTCGCACGTGTTTTTACTCGACTAGCCTGCGGGATGCATCCTCTCGCACGTGCTTTTACTCGACTAGCCTGCGGGATGCATCCTCTCGCACGTGTTTTTACGCGACTAGCCTGCGGGATGCATCCTCTCGCACGTGTTTTTGCTCGACTAGCCTGCGGGATGCATCCTCTCGCACGTGTTTTTGCTCGACTAGCCTGCGGGATGCATCCTCTCGCACGCGTTTTTGCTCGACTAGCCATGCGCATCCCAAAAAACCTGCGCATGCGCATCCCAAAAAATCTGCGCATGCGCATCCCACAAAACCTGCTCATGCGCATCCCACAAAACCTCGCACGTGTTTTTACTCGACTAGCCTGCGGGATGCATCCTCTCGCACGTGCTTTTACTCGACTAGCCTGCGGGATGCATCCTCTCGCACGTGTTTTTACTCGACTAGCCTGCGGGATGCATCGTCTCGCACGTGTTTTTGCTCGACTAGCCTGCGGGATGCATCCTCTCGCACGCGTTTTTGCTCGACTAGCCATGCGCATCCCAAAAAACCTGCGCATGCGCATCCCAAAAAATCTGCGCATGCGCATCCCACAAAACCTGCTCATGCGCATCCCACAAAACCTCGCACGTGTTTGTGCTCGACTAGCCTGCGGGATGCATCCTTTCGCACGTGTTTTTACTCGACTAGCCTGCGGGAAGCATCCTCTCGCACGTGTTTTTACTCGACTACCCTGCGGGATGCATACTCTCGCACGTGTTTTTGCTCGACTAGCCATGCGCATCCCAAAAAACCTGCGCATGCGCATCCCACAAAACCTGCGTATGCGCATCCCACAAAACCTGCGTATGCGCATCCCACAAAACCTCGCACGTGTTTTTACTCGACTAGCCTGCGGGAAGCATCCTCTCGCACGTGTTTTTGTTCGACTAGCCTGCGGGATGCATCCTCTCGCACGTGTTTTTGCTCGACTAGCCTGCGGGATGCATCCTCTCGCACGTGTTTTTACTCGACTAGCCTGCGGGATGCATCCTCTCGCACGTGTTTTTGCTCGACTAGCCTGCGGGATGCATCCTCTCGCACGTGTTTTTACTCGACTAGCCTGCGGGATGCATCCTCTCGCACGTGTTTTTGCTCGACTAGCCTGCGGGATGCATCCTCTCGCACGTGTTTTTGCTCGACTAGCCATGCGCATCCCAAAAAACCTGCGCATGCGCATCCCAAAAAATCTGCGCATGCGCATCCCACAAAACCAGCGCATGCGCATCCCACAAAACCTCGCACGTGTTTGTGCTCGACTAGACTGCGGGATGCATCCTTTCGCACGTGTTTTTACTCGACTAGCCTGCGGGATGCATCCTCTCGCACGTGTTTTTGCTCGACTAGCCTGCGGGATGCATCCTCTCGCACGTGTTTGTGCTCGACTAGCCTGCGGGATGCATCCTCTCGCACGTGTTTTTACTCGACTAGCCTGCGGGATGCATCCTCTCGCACGTGTTTTTGCTCGACTAGCCTGCGGGATGCATCCTCTCGCACGTGTTTTTGCGCGACTAGCCTGCGGGATGCATCCTCTCGCACGTGTTTTTACTCGACTAGCCTGCGGGATGCATCCTCTCGCACGTGTTTTTGCTCGACTAGCCTGCGGGATGCATCCTCTCGCACGTGTTTTTACTCGACTAGCCTGCGGGATGCATCCTCTCGCACGTGTTTTTGCTCGACTAGCCTGCGGGATGCATCCTCTCGCACGTGTTTTTGCTCGACTAGCCTGCGGGATGCATCCTCTCGCACGTGTTTTTGCGCGACTAGCCTGCGGGATGCATCCTCTCGCACGTGTTTTTACTCGACTAGCCTGCGGGATGCATCCTCTCGCACGTGTTTTTGCTCGACTAGCCTGCGGGATGCATCCTCTCGCACGTGTTTTTACTCGACTAGCCTGCGGGATGCATCCTCTCGCACGTGTTTTTGCTCGACTAGCCTGCGGGATGCATCCTCTCGCACGTGTTTTTGCTCGACTAGCCATGCGCATCCCAAAAAACCTGCGCATGCGCATCCCAAAAAATCTGCGCATGCGCATCCCACAAAACCTGCTCATGCGCATCCCACAAAACCTCGCACGTGTTTGTGCTCGACTAGCCTGCGGGATGCATCCTTTCGCACGTGTTTTTACTCGACTAGCCTGCGGGAAGCATCCTCTCGCACGTGTTTTTACTCGACTACCCTGCGGGATGCATACTCTCGCACGTGTTTTTGCTCGACTAGCCATGCGCATCCCAAAAAACCTGCGCATGCGCATCCCACAAAACCTGCGTATGCGCATCCCACAAAACCTGCGTATGCGCATCCCACAAAACCTCGCACGTGTTTTTACTCGACTAGCCTGCGGGAAGCATCCTCTCGCACGTGTTTTTGTTCGACTAGCCTGCGGGATGCATCCTCTCGCACGTGCTTTTACTCGACTAGCCTGCGGGATGCATCCTCTCGCACGTGTTTTTACTCGACTAGCCTGCGGGATGCATCGTCTCGCACGTGTTTTTGCTCGACTAGCCTGCGGGATGCATCCTCTCGCACGCGTTTTTGCTCGACTAGCCATGCGCATCCCAAAAAACCTGCGCATGCGCATCCCAAAAAATCTGCGCATGCGCATCCCACAAAACCTGCTCATGCGCATCCCACAAAACCTCGCACGTGTTTGTGCTCGACTAGCCTGCGGGATGCATCCTTTCGCACGTGTTTTTACTCGACTAGCCTGCGGGAAGCATCCTCTCGCACGTGTTTTTACTCGACTACCCTGCGGGATGCATACTCTCGCACGTGTTTTTGCTCGACTAGCCATGCGCATCCCAAAAAACCTGCGCATGCGCATCCCACAAAACCTGCGTATGCGCATCCCACAAAACCTGCGTATGCGCATCCCACAAAACCTCGCACGTGTTTTTACTCGACTAGCCTGCGGGAAGCATCCTCTCGCACGTGTTTTTGTTCGACTAGCCTGCGGGATGCATCCTCTCGCACGTGTTTTTGCTCGACTAGCCTGCGGGATGCATCCTCTCGCACGTGTTTTTACTCGACTAGCCTGCGGGATGCATCCTCTCGCACGTGTTTTTGCTCGACTAGCCTGCGGGATGCATCCTCTCGCACGTGTTTTTACTCGACTAGCCTGCGGGATGCATCCTCTCGCACGTGTTTTTGCTCGACTAGCCTGCGGGATGCATCCTCTCGCACGTGTTTTTGCTCGACTAGCCATGCGCATCCCAAAAAACCTGCGCATGCGCATCCCAAAAAATCTGCGCATGCGCATCCCACAAAACCAGCGCATGCGCATCCCACAAAACCTCGCACGTGTTTGTGCTCGACTAGACTGCGGGATGCATCCTTTCGCACGTGTTTTTACTCGACTAGCCTGCGGGATGCATCCTCTCGCACGTGTTTTTGCTCGACTAGCCTGCGGGATGCATCCTCTCGCACGTGTTTGTGCTCGACTAGCCTGCGGGATGCATCCTCTCGCACGTGTTTTTACTCGACTAGCCTGCGGGATGCATCCTCTCGCACGTGTTTTTGCTCGACTAGCCTGCGGGATGCATCCTCTCGCACGTGTTTTTGCGCGACTAGCCTGCGGGATGCATCCTCTCGCACGTGTTTTTACTCGACTAGCCTGCGGGATGCATCCTCTCGCACGTGTTTTTGCTCGACTAGCCTGCGGGATGCATCCTCTCGCACGTGTTTTTACTCGACTAGCCTGCGGGATGCATCCTCTCGCACGTGTTTTTGCTCGACTAGCCTGCGGGATGCATCCTCTCGCACGTGTTTTTGCTCGACTAGCCATGCGCATCCCAAAAAACCTGCGCATGCGCATCCCAAAAAATCTGCGCATGCGCATCCCACAAAACCTGCGCATGCGCATCCCACAAAACCTCGCACGTGTTTGTGCTCGACTAGACTGCGGGATGCATCCTTTCGCACGTGTTTTTACTCGACTAGCCTGCGGGATGCATCCTCTCGCACGTGTTTTTGCTCGACTAGCCTGCGGGATGCATCCTCTCGCACGTGTTTGTGCTCGACTAGCCTGCGGGATGCATCCTCTCGCACGTGTTTTTACTCGACTAGCCTGCGGGATGCATCCTCTCGCACGTGTTTTTGCTCGACTAGCCTGCGGGATGCATCCTCTCGCACGTGTTTTTGCTCGTCTAGCCTGCGGGATGCATCCTCTCGCACGTGTTTTTACTCGACTAGCCTGCGGGATGCATCCTCTCGCACGTGTTTTTACTCGACTACCCTGCGGGATGCATCCTCTCGCACGTGTTTTTGCTCGACTAGCCATGCGCATCTCAAAAAACCTGCGCATGCGCATCCCAAAAAACCTGCGCATGCGCATCCCAAAAAACCTGCGCATGCGCATCCCACAAAACCTGCGCATGCGCATCCCACAAAACCTCCCACGTGTTTTTACTCGACTAGCCTGCGGGATGCATCCTCTCGCACGTGTTTTTACTCGACTAGCCTGCGGGATGCATCCTCTCGCACGTGTTTTTACTCGACTAGCCTGCGGGATGCATCGTCTCGCACGTGTTTTTGCTCGACTAGCCTGCGGGATGCATCCTCTCGCACGTGTTTTTGCTCGACTAGCCATGCGCATCCCAAAAAACCTGCGCATGCGCATCCCAAAAAATCTGCGCATGCGCATCCCACAAAACCTCGCACGTGTTTGTGCTCGACTAGCCTGCGGGATGCATCCTTTCGCACGTGTTTTTACTCGACTAGCCTGCGGGATGCATCCTCTCGCACGTGTTTTTGCTCGACTAGCCTGCGGGATGCATCCTCTCGCACGTGTTTTTGCTCGACTAGCCTGCGGGATGCATCCTCTCGCACGTGTTTGTGCTCGACTAGCCTGCGGGATGCATCCTCTCGCACGTGTTTTTGCTCGACTAGCCATGCGCATCCCTAAAAACCTGCACATGCGCATACCAAAAAACCTGCGCATGCGCATCCCACAAAACCTGCGCATGCGCATCCCACAAAACCTGCGCATGCGCATCCCACAAAACCTCGCACGTGTTTTTACTCGACTAGCCTGCGGGATGCATCCTCTCGCACGTGTTTTTACTCGACTAGCCTGCGGGATGCATCCTCTCGCAAGTGTTTTTACTCGACTAGCCTGCGGGATGCATCGTCTCGCACGTGTTTTTGCTCGACTAGCCTGCGGGATGCATCCTCTCGCACGTGTTTTTGCTCGACTAGCCATGCGCATCCCAAAAAACCTGCGCATGCGCATCCCACAAAACCTGCGCATGCGCATCCCACAAAACCTCGCACGTGTTTGTGCTCGACTAGCCTGCGGGATGCATCCTTTCGCACGTGTTTTTACTCGACTAGCCTGCGGGATGCATCCTCTCGCACGTGTTTTTGCTCGACTAGCCTGCGGGATGCATCCTCTCGCACGTGTTTGTGCTCGACTAGCCTGCGGGATGCATCCTCTCGCACGTGTTTTTACTCGACTAGCCTGCGGGAAGCATCCTCTCGCACGTGTTTTTACTCGACTACCCTGCGGGATGCATACTCTCGCACGTGTTTTTGCTCGACTAGCCATGCGCATCCCAAAAAACCAGCGCATGCGCATCCCACAAAACCTGCGTATGCGCATCCCACAAAACCTGCGTATGCGCATCCCACAAAACCTCGCACGTGTTTTTACTCGACTAGCCTGCGGGAAACATCCTCTCGCACGTGTTTTTACTCGACTAGCCTGCGGGATGCATCCTCTCGCACGTGCTTTTGCTCGACTAGCCTGCGGGACGCATCCTCTCGCACGTGTTTTTACTCGACTAGCCTGCAGGATGCATCCTCTCGCACGTGTTTTTACTCGACTAGCCTGCGGGATGCATCCTCTCGCACGTGTTTTTGCTCGACTAGCCTGCGGGATGCATCCTCTCGCACGTGTTTGTGCTCGACTAGCCTGCGGGATGCATCCTCTCGCACGTGTTTTTGCTCGACTAGCCATGCGCATCCCAAAAAACCTGCGCATGCGCATCCCACAAAACCTGCGTATGCGCATCCCACAAAACCTGCGTATGCGCATCCCACAAAACTTCGCGCGTGTTTTTACTCGACTAGCCTGCGGGAAGCATCCTCTCGCACGTGTTTTTACTCGACTAGCCTGCGGGATGCATACTCTCGCACGTGTTTTTGCTCGACTAGCCTGCGGGACGCATCCTCTCGCACGTGTTTTTACTCGACTAGCCTGCAGGATGCATCCTCTCGCACGTGTTTTTACTCGACTAGCCTGCGGGATGCATCCTCTCGCACGTGTTTTTGTTCGACTAGCCTGCGGGATGCATCCTCTCGCACGTGTTTTTGCTCGACTAGCCTGCGGGATGCATCCTCTCGCACGTGTTTTTACTCGACTAGCCTGCGGGATGCATCCTCTCGCACGTGTTTTTGCTCGACTAGCCTGCGGGATGCATCCTCTCGCACGTGTTTTTACTCGACTAGCCTGCGGGATGCATCCTCTCGCACGTGTTTTTGCTCGACTAGCCTGCGGGATGCATCCTCTCGCACGTGTTTTTGCTCGACTAGCCATGCGCATCCCAAAAAACCTGCGCATGCGCATCCCAAAAAATCTGCGCATGCGCATCCCAAAAAATCTGCGCATGCGCATCCCACAAAACCTGCGCATGCGCATCCCACAAAACCTCGCACGTGTTTGTGCTCGACTAGACTGCGGGATGCATCCTTTCGCACGTGTTTTTACTCGACTAGCCTGCGGGATGCATCCTCTCGCACGTGTTTTTGCTCGACTAGCCTGCGGGATGCATCCTCTCGCACGTGTTTTTACTCGACTAGCCTGCGGGATGCATCGTCTCGCACGTGTTTTTACTCGACTAGCCTGCGGGATGCATCCTCTCGCACGTGTTTTTGCTCGACTAGCCATGCGCAACCCAAAAAACCTGCGCATGCGCATCCCAAAAAATCTACGCATGCGCATCCCACAAAACCTGCGCATGCGCATCCCACAAAACTTCGCACGTGTTTGTGCTCGACTAGCCTGCGGGATGCATCCTTTCGCACGTGTTTTTACTCGACTAGCCTGCGGGATGCATCCTCTCGCACGTGTTTTTGCTCGACTAGCCTGCGGGATGCATCATCTCGCACGTGTTTTTGTTCGACTAGCCATGCGCATCCCAAAAAACCTGCGCATGCGCATCCTAAAAAATCTGCGCATGCGCATCCCACAAAACCTCGCACGTGTTTGTGCTCGACTAGCCTGCGGGATGCATCCTTTCGCACGTGTTTTTACTCGACTAGCCTGCGGGATGCATCCTCTCGCACGTGTTTTTGCTCGACTAGCCTGCGGGATGCATCCTCTCGCACGTGTTTTTACTCGACTACCCTGCGGGATGCTTCCTCTCGCACGTGTTTTTGCTCGACTAGCCATGCGCATCCCAAAAAACCTGCGCATGCGCATCCCAAAAAACCTGCGCATGCGCATCCCACAAAACCTGCGTATGCGCATCCCACAAAACCTCGCACGTGTTTTTACTCGACTAGCCTGCGGGATGCATCCTCTCGCACGTGTTTTTGCTCGACTAGCCATGCGCAACCCAAAAAACCTGCGCATGCGCATCCCAAAAAATCTGCGCATGCGCATCCCACAAAACCTGCGCATGCGCATCCCACAAAACTTCGCACGTGTTTGTGCTCGACTAGCCTGCGGGATGCATCCTTTCGCACGTGTTTTTACTCGACTAGCCTGCGGGATGCATCCTCTCGCACGTGTTTTTGCTCGACTAGCCTGCGGGATGCATCCTCTCGCACGTGTTTTTGTTCGACTAGCCATGCGCATCCCAAAAAACCTGCGCATGCGCATCCTAAAAAATCTGCGCATGCGCATCCCACAAAACCTGCGCATGCGCATCCCACAAAACCTCGCACGTGTTTGTGCTCGACTAGCCTGCGGGATGCATCCTTTCGCACGTGTTTTTACTCGACTAGCCTGCGGGATGCATCCTCTCGCACGTGTTTTTGCTCGACTAGCCTGCGGGATGCATCCTCTCGCACGTGTTTGTGCTCGACTAGCCATGCGCATCCCAAAAAACCTGCCCATGCGCATCCCAAAAAACCTGCGCATGCGCATCCCAAAAAACCTGCGCATGCGCATCCCACAAAACCTGCGTATGCGCATCCCACAAAACCTCGCACGTTTTTACTCGACTAGCCTGCGGGATGCATCCTCTCGCACGTGTTTTTGCTCGACTAGCCATGCGCATCCCAAAAAACCTGCACATGCGCATCCCAAAAAACCTGCGCATGCGCATCCCACAAAACCTGCGCATGCGCATCCCACAAAACCTGCGCATGCGCATCCCACAAAACCTCGCACGTGTTTTTACTCGACTAGCCTGCGGGATGCATCATCTCGCACGTGTTTTTGCTCGGCTAGCCTGCGGGATGCATCCTCTCGCACGTGTTTTTGCTCGACTAGCCATGCGCATCCCAAAAAACCTGCGCATGCGCATCCCACAAAACCTGCGCATGCGCATCCCACAAAACCTCGCACGTGTTTTTACTCGACTAGCCTGCGGGATGCATCGTCTCGCACGTGTTTTTACTCGACTAGCCTGCGGGATGCATCCTCTCGCACGTGTTTTTGCTCGACTAGCCATGCGCATCCCAAAAAACCTGCGCATGCGCATCCCAAAAAATCTGCGCATGCGCATCCCACAAAACCTGCGCATGCGCATCCCACAAAACTTCGCACGTGTTTGTGCTCGACTAGCCTGCGGGATGCATCCTTTCGCACGTGTTTTTACTCGACTAGCCTGCGGGATGCATCCTCTCGCACGTGTTTGTGCTCGACTAGCCTGCGGGATGCATCCTCTCGCACGTGTTTTTACTCGACTAGCCTGCGGGATGCATCGTCTCGCACGTGTTTTTACTCGACTAGCCTGCGGGATGCATCCTCTCGCACGTGTTTTTGCTCGACTAGCCATGCGCATCCCAAAAAACCTGCGCATGCGCATCCCAAAAAATCTGCGCATGCGCATCCCACAAAACCTGCGCATGCGCATCCCACAAAACCTCGCACGTGTTTGTGCTCGACTAGCCTGCGGGATGCATCCTTTCGCACGTGTTTTTACTCGACTAGCCTGCGGGATGCATCCTCTCGCACGTGTTTTTGCTCGACTAGCCTGCGGGATGCATCCTCTCGCACGTGTTTTTGCTCGACTAGCCATGCGCATCCCTAAAAACCTGCACATGCGCATCCCAAAAAACCTGCGCATGCGCATCCCACAAAACCTGCGCATGCGCATCCCACAAAACCTCGCACGTGTTTTTACTCGACTAGCCTGCGGGATGCATCCTCTCGCACGTGTTTTTACTCGACTAGCCTGCGGGATGCATCCTCTCGCACGTGTTTTTACTCGACTAGCCTGCGGGATGCATCGTCTCGCACGTGTTTTTGCTCGACTAGCCTGCGGGATGCATCCTCTCGCACGTGTTTTTGCTCGACTAGCCATGCGCATCCCAAAAAACCTGCGCATGCGCATCCCAAAAAATCTGCGCATGCGCATCCCACAAAACCTGCGCATGCGCATCCCACAAAACCTCGCACGTGTTTGTGCTCGACTAGCCTGCGGGATGCATCCTTTCGCACGTGTTTTTACTCGACTAGCCTGCGGGATGCATCCTCTCGCACGTGTTTTTGCTCGACTAGCCTGCGGGATGCATCCTCTCGCACGTGTTTGTGCTCGACTAGCCTGCGGGATGCATCCTCTCGCACGTGTTTTTACTCGACTAGCCTGCGGGAAGCATCCGCCCGCACGTGTTTTAACTCGACTACCCTGCGGGATGCATACTCTCGCACGTGTTTTTGCTCGACTAGCCATGCGCATCCCAAAAAACCTGCGCATGCGCATCCCACAAAACCTGCGTATGCGCATCCCACAAAACCTGCGTATGCGCATCCCACAAAACCTCGCACGTGTTTTTACTCGACTAGCCTGCGGGAAGCATCCTCTCGCACGTGTTTTTACTCGACTAGCCTGCGGGATGCATCCTCTCGCACGTGTTTTTGCTCGACTAGCCTGCGGGACGCATCCTCTCGCACGTGTTTTTACTCGACTAGCCTGCAGGATGCATCCTCTCGCACGTGTTTTTACTCGACTAGCCTGCGGGATGCATCCTCTCGCACGTGTTTTTGCTCGACTAGCCTGCGGGATGCATCCTCTCGCACGTGTTTTTGCTCGACTAGCCTGCGGGATGCATCCTCTCGCACGTGTTTTTACTCGACTAGCCTGCGGGATGCATCCTCTCGCACGTGTTTTTGCTCGACTAGCCTGCGGGATGCATCCTCTCGCACGTGTTTTTGCTCGACTAGCCTGCGGGATGCATCCTCTCGCACGTGTTTTTACGCGACTAGCCTGCGGGATGCATCCTCTCGCACGTGTTTTTACTCGACTACCCTGCGGGATGCATCCTCTCGCACGTGTTTTTGCTCGACTAGCCTGCGGGATGCATCCTCTCGCACGTGTTTTTACGCGACTAGCCTGCGGGATGCATCCTCTCGCACGTGTTTTTACTCGACTACCCTGCGGGATGCATCCTCTCGCACGTGTTTTTGCTCGACTAGCCATGCGCATCCCTAAAAACCTGCACATGCGCATCCCAAAAAACCTGCGCATGCGCATCCCACAAAACCTGCGCATGCGCATCCCACAAAACCTCGCACGTGTTTTTACTCGACTAGCCTGCGGGATGCATCCTCTCGCACGTGCTTTTACTCGACTAGCCTGCGGGATGCATCCTCTCGCACGTGTTTTTACGCGACTAGCCTGCGGGATGCATCCTCTCGCACGTGTTTTTACTCGACTACCCTGCGGGATGCATCCTCTCGCACGTGTTTTTGCTCGACTAGCCATGCGCATCCCTAAAAACCTGCACATGCGCATCCCAAAAAACCTGCGCATGCGCATCCCACAAAACCTGCGCATGCGCATCCCACAAAACCTCGCACGTGTTTTTACTCGACTAGCCTGCGGGATGCATCCTCTCGCACGTGCTTTTACTCGACTAGCCTGCGGGATGCATCCTCTCGCACGTGTTTTTACTCGACTAGCCTGCGGGATGCATCGTCTCGCACGTGTTTTTGCTCGACTAGCCTGCGGGATGCATCCTCTCGCACGCGTTTTTGCTCGACTAGCCATGCGCATCCCAAAAAACCTGCGCATGCGCATCCCAAAAAATCTGCGCATGCGCATCCCACAAAACCTGCTCATGCGCATCCCACAAAACCTCGCACGTGTTTGTGCTCGACTAGCCTGCGGGATGCATCCTTTCGCACGTGTTTTTACTCGACTAGCCTGCGGGAAGCATCCTCTCGCACGTGTTTTTACTCGACTACCCTGCGGGATGCATACTCTCGCACGTGTTTTTGCTCGACTAGCCATGCGCATCCCAAAAAACCTGCCCATGCGCATCCCACAAAACCTGCGTATGCGCATCCCACAAAACCTGCGTATGCGCATCCCACAAAACCTCGCACGTGTTTTTACTCGACTAGCCTGCGGGAAGCATCCTCTCGCACGTGTTTTTGTTCGACTAGCCTGCGGGATGCATCCTCTCGCACGTGTTTTTGCTCGACTAGCCTGCGGGATGCATCCTCTCGCACGTGTTTTTACTCGACTAGCCTGCGGGATGCATCCTCTCGCACGTGTTTTTGCTCGACTAGCCTGCGGGATGCATCCTCTCGCACGTGTTTTTACTCGACTAGCCTGCGGGATGCATCCTCTCGCACGTGTTTTTGCTCGACTAGCCTGCGGGATGCATCCTCTCGCACGTGTTTTTGCTCGACTAGCCATGCGCATCCCAAAAAACCTGCGCATGCGCATCCCAAAAAATCTGCGCATGCGCATCCCACAAAACCAGCGCATGCGCATCCCACAAAACCTCGCACGTGTTTGTGCTCGACTAGACTGCGGGATGCATCCTTTCGCACGTGTTTTTACTCGACTAGCCTGCGGGATGCATCCTCTCGCACGTGTTTTTGCTCGACTAGCCTGCGGGATGCATCCTCTCGCACGTGTTTGTGCTCGACTAGCCTGCGGGATGCATCCTCTCGCACGTGTTTTTACTCGACTAGCCTGCGGGATGCATCCTCTCGCACGTGTTTTTGCTCGACTAGCCTGCGGGATGCATCCTCTCGCACGTGTTTTTGCGCGACTAGCCTGCGGGATGCATCCTCTCGCACGTGTTTTTACTCGACTAGCCTGCGGGATGCATCCTCTCGCACGTGTTTTTGCTCGACTAGCCTGCGGGATGCATCCTCTCGCACGTGTTTTTACTCGACTAGCCTGCGGGATGCATCCTCTCGCACGTGTTTTTGCTCGACTAGCCTGCGGGATGCATCCTCTCGCACGTGTTTTTGCTCGACTAGCCATGCGCATCCCAAAAAACCTGCGCATGCGCATCCCAAAAAATCTGCGCATGCGCATCCCACAAAACCTGCGCATGCGCATCCCACAAAACCTCGCACGTGTTTGTGCTCGACTAGACTGCGGGATGCATCCTTTCGCACGTGTTTTTACTCGACTAGCCTGCGGGATGCATCCTCTCGCACGTGTTTTTGCTCGACTAGCCTGCGGGATGCATCCTCTCGCACGTGTTTGTGCTCGACTAGCCTGCGGGATGCATCCTCTCGCACGTGTTTTTACTCGACTAGCCTGCGGGATGCATCCTCTCGCACGTGTTTTTGCTCGACTAGCCTGCGGGATGCATCCTCTCGCACGTGTTTTTGCTCGTCTAGCCTGCGGGATGCATCCTCTCGCACGTGTTTTTACTCGACTAGCCTGCGGGATGCATCCTCTCGCACGTGTTTTTACTCGACTACCCTGCGGGATGCATCCTCTCGCACGTGTTTTTGCTCGACTAGCCATGCGCATCTCAAAAAACCTGCGCATGCGCATCCCAAAAAACCTGCGCATGCGCATCCCAAAAAACCTGCGCATGCGCATCCCACAAAACCTGCGCATGCGCATCCCACAAAACCTCGCACGTGTTTGTGCTCGACTAGCCTGCGGGATGCATCCTTTCGCACGTGTTTTTACTCGACTAGCCTGCGGGATGCATCCTCTCGCACGTGTTTTTGCTCGACTAGCCTGCGGGATGCATCCTCTCGCACGTGTTTGTGCTCGACTAGCCTGCGGGATGCATCCTCTCGCACGTGTTTTTACTCGACTAGCCTGCGGGAAGCATCCTCTCGCACGTGTTTTTACTCGACTACCCTGCGGGATGCATACTCTCGCACGTGTTTTTGCTCGACTAGCCATGCGCATCCCAAAAAACCAGCGCATGCGCATCCCACAAAACCTGCGTATGCGCATCCCACAAAACCTGCGTATGCGCATCCCACAAAACCTCGCACGTGTTTTTACTCGACTAGCCTGCGGGAAACATCCTCTCGCACGTGTTTTTACTCGACTAGCCTGCGGGATGCATCCTCTCGCACGTGTTTTTGCTCGACTAGCCTGCGGGACGCATCCTCTCGCACGTGTTTTTACTCGACTAGCCTGCAGGATGCATCCTCTCGCACGTGTTTTTACTCGACTAGCCTGCGGGATGCATCCTCTCGCACGTGTTTTTGCTCGACTAGCCTGCGGGATGCATCCTCTCGCACGTGTTTGTGCTCGACTAGCCTGCGGGATGCATCCTCTCGCACGTGTTTTTGCTCGACTAGCCATGCGCATCCCAAAAAACCTGCGCATGCGCATCCCACAAAACCTGCGTATGCGCATCCCACAAAACCTGCGTATGCGCATCCCACAAAACCTCGCACGTGTTTTTACTCGACTAGCCTGCGGGAAGCATCCTTTCGCACGTGTTTTTACTCGACTAGCCTGCGGGATGCATACTCTCGCACGTGTTTTTGCTCGACTAGCCTGCGGGACGCATCCTCTCGCACGTGTTTTTACTCGACTAGCCTGCAGGATGCATCCTCTCGCACGTGTTTTTACTCGACTAGCCTGCGGGATGCATCCTCTCGCACGTGTTTTTGTTCGACTAGCCTGCGGGATGCATCCTCTCGCACGTGTTTTTGCTCGACTAGCCTGCGGGATGCATCCTCTCGCACGTGTTTTTACTCGACTAGCCTGCGGGATGCATCCTCTCGCACGTGTTTTTGCTCGACTAGCCTGCGGGATGCATCCTCTCGCACGTGTTTTTACTCGACTAGCCTGCGGGATGCATCCTCTCGCACGTGTTTTTGCTCGACTAGCCTGCGGGATGCATCCTCTCGCACGTGTTTTTGCTCGACTAGCCATGCGCATCCCAAAAAACCTGCGCATGCGCATCCCAAAAAATCTGCGCATGCGCATCCCAAAAAATCTGCGCATGCGCATCCCACAAAACCTGCGCATGCGCATCCCACAAAACCTCGCACGTGTTTGTGCTCGACTAGACTGCGGGATGCATCCTTTCGCACGTGTTTTTACTCGACTAGCCTGCGGGATGCATCCTCTCGCACGTGTTTTTGCTCGACTAGCCTGCGGGATGCATCCTCTCGCACGTGTTTTTACTCGACTAGCCTGCGGGATGCATCGTCTCGCACGTGTTTTTACTCGACTAGCCTGCGGGATGCATCCTCTCGTACGTGTTTTTGCTCGACTAGCCATGCGCAACCCAAAAAACCTGCGCATGCGCATCACAAAAAATCTGCGCATGCGCATCCCACAAAACCTGCGCATGCGCATCCCACAAAACCTCGCACGTGTTTGTGCTCGACTAGCCTGCGGGATGCATCCTTTCGCACGTGTTTTTACTCGACTAGCCTGCGGGATGCATCCTCTCGCACGTGTTTTTGCTCGACTAGCCTGCGGGATGCATCCTCTCGCACGTGTTTGTGCTCGACTAGCCATGCGCATCCCAAAAAACCTGCACATGCGCATCCCAAAAAACCTGCGCATGCGCATCCCAAAAAACCTGCGCATGCGCATCCCACAAAACCTGCGTATGCGCATCCCACAAAACCTCGCACGTGTTTTTACTCGACTAGCCTGCGGGATGCATCCTCTCGCACGTGTTTTTGCTCGACTAGCCATGCGCATCCCAAAAAACCTGCACATGCGCATCCCAAAAAACCTGCGCATGCGCATCCCACAAAACCTGCGCATGCGCATCCCACAAAACCTCGCACGTGTTTTTACTCGACTAGCCTGCGGGATGCATCATCTCGCACGTGTTTTTGCTCGGCTAGCCTGCGGGATGCATCCTCTCGCACGTGTTTTTGCTCGACTAGCCATGCGCATCCCAAAAAACCTGCGCATGCGCATCCCACAAAACCTGCGCATGCGCATCCCACAAAACCTCGCACGTGTTTTTACTCGACTAGCCTGCGGGATGCATCGTCTCGCACGTGTTTTTACTCGACTAGCCTGCGGGATGCATCCTCTCGCACGTGTTTTTGCTCGACTAGCCATGCGCATCCCAAAAAACCTGCGCATGCGCATCCCAAAAAATCTGCGCATGCGCATCCCACAAAACCTGCGCATGCGCATCCCACAAAACTTCGCACGTGTTTGTGCTCGACTAGCCTGCGGGATGCATCCTTTCGCACGTGTTTTTACTCGACTAGCCTGCGGGATGCATCCTCTCGCACGTGTTTGTGCTCGACTAGCCTGCGGGATGCATCCTCTCGCACGTGTTTTTACTCGACTAGCCTGCGGGATGCATCGTCTCGCACGTGTTTTTACTCGACTAGCCTGCGGGATGCATCCTCTCGCACGTGTTTTTGCTCGACTAGCCATGCGCATCCCAAAAAACCTGCGCATGCGCATCCCAAAAAATCTGCGCATGCGCATCCCACAAAACCTGCGCATGCGCATCCCACAAAACCTCGCACGTGTTTGTGCTCGACTAGCCTGCGGGATGCATCCTTTCGCACGTGTTTTTACTCGACTAGCCTGCGGGATGCATCCTCTCGAACGTGTTTTTGCTCGACTAGCCTGCGGGATGCATCCTCTCGCACGTGTTTTTGCTCGACTAGCCATGCGCATCCCAAAAAACCTGCGCATGCGCATCCCAAAAAATCTGCGCATGCGCATCCCACAAAACCTGCGCATGCGCATCCCACAAAACCTCGCACGTGTTTGTGCTCGACTAGACTGCGGGATGCATCCTTTCGCACGTGTTTTTACTCGACTAGCCTGCGGGATGCATCCTCTCGCACGTGTTTTTGCTCGACTAGCCTGCGGGATGCATCCTCTCGCACGTGTTTGTGCTCGACTAGCCTGCGGGATGCATCCTCTCGCACGTGTTTTTACTCGACTAGCCTGCGGGATGCATCCTCTCGCACGTGTTTTTGCTAGACTAGCCTGCGGGATGCATCCTCTCGCACGTGTTTTTGCGCGACTAGCCTGCGGGATGCATCCTCTCGCACGTGTTTTTGCTCGACTAGCCATGCGCATCCCAAAAAACCTGCGCATGCGCATCCCAAAAAACCTGCGCATGCGCATCCCACAAAACCTGCGCATGCGCATCCCACAAAACCTCGCACGTGTTTTTACTCGACTAGCCTGCGGGATGCATCGTCTCGCACGTGTTTTTACTCGACTAGCCTGCGGGATGCATCCTCTCGCACGTGTTTCTGCTCGACTAGCCATGCGCATCCCAAAAAACCTGCGCATGCGCATCCCAAAAAATCTGCTCATGCGCATCCCACAAAACCTGCGCATGCGCATCCCACAAAACCTCGCACGTGTTTGTGCTCGACTAGCCTGCGGGATGCATCCTTTCGCACGTGTTTTTACTCGACTAGCCTGCGGGATGCATCCTCTCGCACGTGTTTTTGCTCGACTAGCCTGCGGGATGCATCCTCTCGCACGTGTTTTTGCTCGACTAGCCATGCGCATCCCAAAAAACCTGCGCATGCGCATCCCAAAAAATCTGCGCATGCGCATCCCACAAAACCTGCGCATGCGCATCCCACAAAACCTCGCACGTGTTTGTGCTCGACTAGACTGCGGGATGCATCCTTTCGCACGTGTTTTTACTCGACTAGCCTGCGGGATGCATCCTCTCGCACGTGTTTTTGCTCGACTAGCCTGCGGGATGCATCCTCTCGCACGTGTTTGTGCTCGACTAGCCTGCGGGATGCATCCTCTCGCACGTGTTTTTACTCGACTAGCCTGCGGGATGCATCCTCTCGCACGTGTTTTTGCTAGACTAGCCTGCGGGATGCATCCTCTCGCACGTGTTTTTGCTCGACTAGCCTGCGGGATGCATCCTCTCGCACGTGTTTTTACTCGACTAGCCTGCGGGATGCATCCTCTCGCACGTGTTTTTGCTCGACTAGCCATGCGCATCCCAAAAAACCTGCGCATGCGCATCCCAAAAAACCTGCGCATGCGCATCCCACAAAACCTGCGCATGCGCATCCCACAAAACCTCGCACGTGTTTTTACTCGACTAGCCTGCGGGATGCATCGTCTCGCACGTGTTTTTACTCGACTAGCCTGCGGGATGCATCCTCTCGCACGTGTTTCTGCTCGACTAGCCATGCGCATCCCAAAAAACCTGCGCATGCGCATCCCAAAAAATCTGCGCATGCGCATCCCACAAAACCTGCGCATGCGCATCCCACAAAACCTCGCACGTGTTTGTGCTCGACTAGCCTGCGGGATGCATCCTTTCGCACGTGTTTTTACTCGACTAGCCTGCGGGATGCATCCTCTCGCACGTGTTTTTGCTCGACTAGCCTGCGGGATGCATCCTCTCGCACGTGTTTTTGCTCGACTAGCCATGCGCATCCCAAAAAACCTGCGCATGCGCATCCCAAAAAATCTGCGCATGCGCATCCCACAAAACCTGCGCATGCGCATCCCACAAAACCTCGCACGTGTTTGTGCTCGACTAGACTGCGGGATGCATCCTTTCGCACGTGTTTTTACTCGACTAGCCTGCGGGATGCATCCTCTCGCACGTGTTTTTGCTCGACTAGCCTGCGGGATGCATCCTCTCGTACGTGTTTGTGCTCGACTAGCCTGCGGGATGCATCCTCTCGCACGTGTTTTTACTCGACTAGCCTGCGGGATGCATCCTCTCGCACGTGTTTTTGCTAGACTAGCCAGCGGGATGCATCCTCTCGCACGTGTTTTTGCTCGACTAGCCTGCGGGATGCATCCTCTCGCACGTGTTTTTACTCGACTAGCCTGCGGGATGCATCCTCTCGCACGTGTTTTTACTCGACTACCCTGCGGGATGCATCCTCTCGCACGTGTTTTTGCTCGACTAGCCATGCGCATCCCAAAAAACCTGCGCATGCGCATCCCACAAAACCTGCGCATGCGCATCCCACAAAACCTCGCACGTGTTTTTACTCGACTAGCCTGCGGGATGCATCCTCCCGCACGTGTTTTTACTCGACTAGCCTGCGGGATGCATCCTCTCGCACGTGTTTTTGCTCGACTAGCCATGCGCATCCCAAAAAACCTGCACATGCGCATCCCAAAAAACCTGCGCATGCGCATCCCACAAAACCTGCGCATGCGCATCCCACAAAACCTCGCACGTGTTTTTACTCGACTAGCCTGCGGGATGCATCATCTCGCACGTGTTTTTACTCGACTAGCCTGCGGGATGCATCCTCTCGCACGTGTTTTTTACTCGACTAGCCTGCGGGATGCATCCTCTCGCACGTGTTTTTACTCGACTAGCCTGCGGGATGCATCCTCCCGCACGTGTTTTTACTCCACTAGCCTGCGGGATGCATCCTCTCGCACGTGTTTTTACTCGACTAGCCTGCGGGATGCATCGTCTCGCACGTGTTTTTACTCGACTAGCCTGCGGGATGCATCCTCTCGCACGTGTTTGTGCTCGACTAGCCTGCGGGATGCATCCTCTCGCACGTGTTTTTACTCGACTAGCCTGCGGGATGCATCCTCTCGCACGTGTTTTTGCTAGACTAGCCTGCGGGATGCATCCTCTCGCACGTGTTTTTGCTCGACTAGCCTGCGGGATGCATCCTCTCGCACGTGTTTTTGCTCGACTAGCCATGCGCATCCCAAAAAACCTGCGCATGCGCATCCCAAAAAACCTGCGCATGCGCATCCCACAAAACCTGCGCATGCGCATCCCACAAAACCTCGCACGTGTTTTTTACTCGACTAGCCTGCGGGATGCATCGTCTCGCACGTGTTTTTTGCTCGACTAGCCTGCGGGATGCATCCTCTCGCACGTGTTTTTGCTCGACTAGCCTGCGGGATGCATCCTCTCGCACGTGTTTTTACTCGACTAGCCTGCGGGATGCATCCTCTCGCATGTGTTTTTACTCGACTAGCCTGCGGGAAGCATCCTCTTGCACGTGTTTTTACTCGACTAGCATGCGGGATGCATCCTCTCGCACGTGTTTTTACTCGACTAGCCTGCGGGAAGCATCCTCTCGCACGTGTTTTTACTCGACTAGCTGCGGGATGCATCCTCTCGCACGTGTTTTTACTCGACTAGCCTGCGGGATGCATCCTCTCGCACGTGTTTTTACTCGACTAGCCTGCGGGATGCATCCTCTCGCACGTGTTTTTACTCGACTACCCTGCGGGATGCATACTCTCGCACGTGTTTTTTCTCGACTAGCCATGCGCATCCCAAAAAACCTGCGCATGCGCATCCCAAATGACCTGCGCATGCGCATCCCACAAAACCTGCGTATGCGCATCCCACAAAACCTCGCACGTGTTTTTACTCGACTAGCCTGCGGGATGCATCCTCTCGCACGTGTTTTTGCTCGACTAGCCATGCGCATCCCAAAAAACCTGCGCATGCGCATCCCACAAAACCTGCGCATGCGCATCCCACAAAACCTCGCACGTGTTTGTGCTCGACTAGCCTGCGGGATGCATCCTTTCGCACGTGTTTTTACTCGACTAGCCTGCGGGATGCATCCTCTCGCACGTGTTTTTGCTCGACTAGCCTGCGGGATGCATCCTCTCGCACGTGTTTTTGCTCGACTAGCCATGCGCATCCCAAAAAACCTGCGCATGCGCATCCAAAAAATCTGCGCTTGCGCATGCCACAAAACCTGCGCATGCGCATCCCACAAAACCTCGCACGTGTTTGTGCTCGACTAGCCTGCGGGATGCATCCTTTCGCACGTGTTTATACTCGACTAGCCTGCGGATGCATCCTCTCGCACGTGTTTTTGCTCGACTAGCCTGCGGGATGCATCCTCTCGCACGTGTTTGTGCTCGACTAGCCTGCGGGATGCATCCTCTCGCACGTGTTTTTACTCGACTAGCCTGCGGGATGCATCCTCTCGCACGTGTTTTTGCTCGACTAGCCTGCGGGATGCATCCTCTCGCACGTGTTTTTGCTCGACTAGCCTGCGGGATGCATCCTCTCTCGCACGTGTTTTTACTCGACTAGCCTGCGGGATGCATCCTCTCGCACGTGTTTTTACTCGACTACCCTGCGGGATGCTTCCTCTCGCACGTGTTTTTGCTCGACTAGCCATGCGCATCCCAAAAAACCTGCGCATGCGCATCCCAAAAAACCTGCGCATGCGCATCCCACAAAACCTGCGTATGCGCATCCCACAAACCTCGCACGTGTTTTTACTCGACTAGCCTGCGGGATGCATCCTCTCGCACGTGTTTTTACTCGACTAGCCTGCGGGATGCATACTCTCGCACGTGTTTTTGCTCGACTAGCCATGCGCATCCCAAAAACCTGCACATGCGCATCTCAAAAAACTGCGCATGCGCATCCCACAAAACCTGCGCATGCGCATCCCACAAAACCTCGCACGTGTTTTTACTCGACTAGCCTGCGGGATGCATCGTCTCGCACGTGTTTTTACTCGACTAGCCTGCGGGATGCATCCTCTCGCACGTGTTTTTGCTCGACTAGCCATGCGCATCCCAAAAAACCTGCGCATGCGCATCCCAAAAAATCTGCGCATGCGCATCCCACAAAACCTGCGCATGCGCATCCCACAAAACCTCGCACGTGTTTTTACTCGACTAGCCTGCGGGATGCATCGTCTCGCACGTGTTTTTGCTCGACTAGCCTGCGGGATGCATCCTCTCGCACGTGTTTTTGCTCGACTAGCCTGCGGGATGCATCCTCTCGCACGTGTTTTTACTCGACTAGCCTGCGGGATGCATCCTCTCGCATGTGTTTTTACTCGACTAGCCTGCGGGAAGCATCCTCTTGCACGTGTTTTTACTCGACTAGCATGCGGGATGCATCCTCTCGCACGTGTTTTTACTCGACTAGCCTGCGGGAAGCATCCTCTCGCACGTGTTTTTACTCGACTAGCCTGCGGGATGCATCCTCTCGCACGTGTTTTTACTCGACTAGCCTGCGGGATGCATCCTCTCGCACGTGTTTTTACTCGACTAGCCTGCGGGATGCATCCTCTCGCACGTGTTTTTACTCGACTACCCTGCGGGATGCATACTCTCGCACGTGTTTTTTCTCGACTAGCCATGCGCATCCCAAAAAACCTGCGCATGCGCATCCCAAATGACCTGCGCATGCGCATCCCACAAAACCTGCGTATGCGCATCCCACAAAACCTCGCACGTGTTTTTACTCGACTAGCCTGCGGGATGCATCCTCTCGCACGTGTTTTTGCTCGACTAGCCATGCGCATCCCAAAAAACCTGCGCATGCGCATCCCACAAAACCTGCGCATGCGCATCCCACAAAACCTCGCACGTGTTTGTGCTCGACTAGCCTGCGGGATGCATCCTTTCGCACGTGTTTTTACTCGACTAGCCTGCGGGATGCATCCTCTCGCACGTGTTTTTGCTCGACTAGCCTGCGGGATGCATCCTCTCGCACGTGTTTTTGCTCGACTAGCCATGCGCATCCCAAAAAACCTGCGCATGCGCATCCCAAAAAATCTGCGCTTGCGCATGCCACAAAACCTGCGCATGCGCATCCCACAAAACCTCGCACGTGTTTGTGCTCGACTAGCCTGCGGGATGCATCCTTTCGCACGTGTTTATACTCGACTAGCCTGCGGGATGCATCCTCTCGCACGTGTTTTTGCTCGACTAGCCTGCGGGATGCATCCTCTCGCACGTGTTTGTGCTCGACTAGCCTGCGGGATGCATCCTCTCGCACGTGTTTTTACTCGACTAGCCTGCGGGATGCATCCTCTCGCACGTGTTTTTGCTCGACTAGCCTGCGGGATGCATCCTCTCGCACGTGTTTTTGCTCGACTAGCCTGCGGGATGCATCCTCTCGCACGTGTTTTTACTCGACTAGCCTGCGGGATGCATCCTCTCGCACGTGTTTTTACTCGACTACCCTGCGGGATGCTTCCTCTCGCACGTGTTTTTGCTCGACTAGCCATGCGCATCCCAAAAAACCTGCGCATGCGCATCCCAAAAAACCTGCGCATGCGCATCCCACAAAACCTGCGTATGCGCATCCCACAAAACCTCGCACGTGTTTTTACTCGACTAGCCTGCGGGATGCATCCTCTCGCACGTGTTTTTACTCGACTAGCCTGCGGGATGCATCCTCCCGCACGTGTTTTTACTCCACTAGCCTGCGGGATACATCCTCTCGCACGTGTTTTTGCTCGACTAGCCTGCGGGATGCATCCTCTCGCACGTGTTTTTGCTCGACTAGCCTGCGGGATGCATCCTCTCGCACGTGTTTTTACTCGACTAGCCTGCGGGATGCATCCTCTCGCACGTGTTTTTACTCGACTAGCCTGCGGGAAGCATCCTCTTGCACGTGTTTTTACTCGACTAGCATGCGGGATGCATCCTCTCGCACGTGTTTTTACTCGACTAGCCTGCGGGAAGCATCCTCTCGCACGTGTTTTTACTCGACTAGCCTGCGGGATGCATCCTCTCGCACGTGTTTTTACTCGACTAGCCTGCGGGAAGCATCCTCTTGCACGTGTTTTTACTCGACTAGCCTGCGGGAAGCATCCTCTTGCACGTGTTTTTACTCGACTAGCCTGCGGGATGCATCCTCTCGCACGTGTTTTTACTCGACTAGCCTGCGGGATGCATCCTCTCGCACGTGTTTTTACTCGACTAGCCTGCAGGATGCATCCTCTCGCACGTGTTTTTACTCGACTAGCCTGCGGGATGCATCCTCTCGCACGTGTTTTTGCTCGACTAGCCTGCGGGATGCAACCTCTCGCACGTGTTTTTGCTCGACTAGCCTGCGGGATGCATCCTCTCGCACGTGTTTTTGCTCGACTAGCCTGCGGGATGCATCCTCTCGCGCGTGTTTTTGCTCGACTAGCCTGCGGGATGCATCCTCTCGCACGTGTTTTTACTCGACTACCCTGCGGGATGCATACTCTCGCACGTGTTTTTGCTCGACTAGCCATGCGCATCCCAAAAAACCTGCGCATGCGCATCCCAAAAAACCTGCGCATGCGCATCCCACAAAACCTGCGTATGCGCATCCCACAAAACCTCGCACGTGTTTTTACTCGACTAGCCTGCGAGATGCATCCTCTCGCACGTGTTTTTGCTCGACTAGCCATGCGCATCCCAAAAAACCTGCGCATGCGCATCCCACAAAACCTCGCACGTGTTTATGCTCGACTAGCCTGCGGGATGCATCCTTTCGCACGTGTTTTTACTCGACTAGCCTGCGGGATGCATCCTCTCGCACGTGTTTTTGCTCGACTAGCCTGCGGGATGCATCCTCTCGCACGTGTTTTTGCTCGACTAGCCATGCGCATCCCAAAAAACCTGCGCATGCGCATCCCAAAAAATCTGCGCTTGCGCATCCCACAAAACCTGCGCATGCGCATCCCACAAAACCTCGCACGTGTTTGTGCTCGACTAGCCTGCGGGATGCATCCTTTCGCACGTGTTTTTACTCGACTAGCCTGCGGGATGCATCCTCTCGCACGTGTTTTTGCTCGACTAGCCTGCGGGATGCATCCTCTCGCACGTGTTTGTGCTCGACTAGCCTGCGGGATGCATCCTCTCGCACGTGTTTTTACTCGACTAGCCTGCGGGATGTATCCTCTCGCACGTGTTTTTGCTCGACTAGCCTGCGGGATGCATCCTCTCGCACGTGTTTTTGCTCGACTAGCCTGCGGGATGCATCCTCTCGCACGTGTTTTTACTCGACTAGCCTGCGGGATGCATCCTCTCGCACGTGTTTTTACTCGACTACCCTGCGGGATGCTTCCTCTCGCACGTGTTTTTGCTCGACTAGCCATGCGCATCCCAAAAAACCTGCGCATGCGCATCCCAAAAAACCTGCGCATGCGCATCCCACAAAACCTGCGTATGCGCATCCCACAAAACCTCGCACGTGTTTTTACTCGACTAGCCTGCGGGATGCATCCTCTCGCACGTGTTTTTACTCGACTAGCCTGCGGGATGCATACTCTCGCACGTGTTTTTGCTCGACTAGCCATGCGCATCCCAAAAAACCTGCACATGCGCATCTCAAAAAACCTGCGCATGCGCATCCCACAAAACCTGCGCATGCGCATCCCACAAAACCTCGCACGTGTTTTTACTCGACTAGCCTGCGGGATGCATCGTCTCGCACGTGTTTTTACTCGACTAGCCTGCGGGATGCATCCTCTCGCACGTGTTTTTGCTCGACTAGCCATGCGCATCCCAAAAAACCTGCGCATGCGCATCCCAAAAAATCTGCGCATGCGCATCCCACAAAACCTGCGCATGCGCATCCCACAAAACTTCGCACGTGTTTGTGCTCGACTAGCCTGCGGGATGCATCCTTTCGCACGTGTTTTTACTCGACTAGCCTGCGGGATGCATCCTCTCGCACGTGTTTTTGCTCGACTAGCCTGCGGGATGCATCCTCTCGCACGTGTTTTTGCTCGACTAGCCATGCGCATCCCAAAAAACCTGCGCATGCGCATCCCAAAAAATCTGCGCATGCGCATCCCACAAAACCTCGCACGTGTTTGTGCTCGACTAGCCTGCGGGATGCATCCTTTCGCACGTGTTTTTACTCGACTAGCCTGCGGGATGCATCCTCTCGCACGTGTTTTTGCTCGACTAGCCTGCGGGATGCATCCTCTCGCACGTGTTTGTGCTCGACTAGCCTGCGGGATGCATCCTCTCGCACGTGTTTTTACTCGACTAGCCTGCGGGATGCATCCTCTCGCACGTGTTTTTGCTCGACTAGCCTGCGGGATGCATCCTCTCGCACGTGTTTTTGCTCGACTAGCCTGCGGGATGCATCCTCTCGCACGTGTTTTTACTCGACTAGCCTGCGGGATGCATCCTCTCGCACGTGTTTTTACTCGACTACCCTGCGGGATGCATCCTCTCGCACGTGTTTTTGCTCGACTAGCCATGCGCATCCCAAAAAACCTGCGCATGCGCATCCCAAAAAACCTGCGCATGCGCATCCCAAAAAACCTGCGCATGCGCATCCCACAAAACCTGCGTATGCGCATCCCACAAAACCTCGCACGTGTTTTTACTCGACTAGCCTGCGGGATGCATCCTCTCGCACGTGTTTTTACTCGACTAGCCTGCGGGATGCATCCTCTCGCACGTGTTTTTGCTCGACTAGCCTGCGGGATGCATCCTCTCGCACGTGTTTCTGCTCGACTAGCCTGCGGGATGCATCCTCTCGCACGTGTTTTTACTCGACTAGCAATGCGCATCCCAAAAAACCTGCGCATGCGCATCCCACAAAACCTGCGTATGCGCATCCCACAAAACCTCGCACGTGTTTTTACTCGACTAGCCTGCGGGATGAATCCTCTCGCACGTGTTTTTACTCGACTAGCCTGCGGGATGCATCCTCTCGCACGTGTTTTTACTCGACTAGGCTGCGGGATGCATCGTCTCGCGCGTGTTTTTACTCGACTAGCCTGCGGGATGCATCCTCTCGCACGTGTTTTTGCTCGACTAGCCATGCGCATCCCAAAAAACCTGCGCATGCGCATCCCAAAAAATCTGCGCATGCGCATCCCACAAAACCTCGCACGTGTTTGTGCTCGACTAGCCTGCGGGATGCATCCTTTCGCACGTGTTTTTACTCGACTAGCCTGCGGGATGCATCCTCTCGCACGTGTTTTTGCTCGACTAGCCTGCGGGATGCATCCTCTCGCACGTGTTTTTACACGACTACCCTGCGGGATGCATCCTCTCGCACGTGTTTTTGCTCGACTAGTCATGCGCATCCCAAAAAACCGGCGCATGCGCATCCCAAAAAACCTGCGCATGCGCATCCCACAAAACCTGCGCATGCGCATCCCACAAAACCTCGCACGTGTTTTTACTCGACTAGCCTGCGGGATGCATCCTCTCGCACGTGTTTTTGCTCGGCTAGCCTGCGGGATGCATCCTCTCGCACGTGTTTTTGCTCGACTAGCCATGCGCATCCCAAAAAACCTGCGCATGCGCATCCCAAAAAACCTGCGCATGCGCATCCCACAAAACCTCGCACGTGTTTTTACTCGACTAGCCTGCGGGATGCATCCTCTCGCACGTGTTTTTACTCGACTAGCCTACGGGATGCATCCTCTCGCACGTGTTTTTACTCGACTAGCCTGCGGGATGCATCGTCTCGCACGTGTTTTTACTCGACTAGCCTGCGGGATGCATCCTCTCGCACGTGTTTTTGCTCGACTAGCCATGCGCATCCCAAAAAACCTGCGCATGCGCATCCCAAAAAATCTGCGCATGCGCATCCCACAAAACCTGCGCATGCGCATCCCACAAAACCTCGCACGTGTTTGTGCTCGACTAGCCTGCGGGATGCATCCTTTCGCACGTGTTTTTACTCGACTAGCCTGCGGGATGCATCCTCTCGCACGTGTTTTTGCTCGACTAGCCTGCGGGATGCATCCTCTCGCACGTGTTTTTGCTCGACTAGCCATGCGCATCCCAAAAAACCTGCGCATGCGCATCCCAAAAAATCTGCGCATGCGCATCCCACAAAACCTGCGCATGCGCATCCCACAAAACCTCGCACGTGTTTGTGCTCGACTAGACTGCGGGATGCATCCTTTCGCACGTGTTTTTACTCGACTAGCCTGCGGGATGCATCCTCTCGCACGTGTTTTTGCTCGACTAGCCTGCGGGATGCATCCTCTCGCACGTGTTTGTGCTCGACTAGCCTGCGGGATGCATCCTCTCGCACGTGTTTTTACTCGACTAGCCTGCGGGATGCATCGTCTCGCACGTGTTTTTACTCGACTAGCCTGCGGGATGCATCCTCTCGCACGTGTTTTTGCTCGACTAGCCATGCGCATCCCAAAAAACCTGCGCATGCGCATCCCACAAAACCTGCGCATGCGCATCCCACAAAACCTCGCACGTGTTTGTGCTCGACTAGCCTGCGGGATGCATCCTTTCGCACGTGTTTTTACTCGACTAGACTGCGGGATGCATCCTCTCGCACGTGTTTTTGCTCGACTAGCCTGCGGGATGCATCCTCTCGCACGTGTTTTTGCTCGACTAGCCATGCGCATCCCAAAAAACCTGCGCATGCGCATCCCAAAAAATCTGCGCATGCGCATCCCACAAAACCTGCGCATGCGCATCCCACAAAACCTCGCACGTGTTTGTGCTCGACTAGCCTGCGGGATGCATCCTTTCGCACGTGTTTTTACTCGACTAGCCTGCGGGATGCATCCTCTCGCACGTGTTTTTGCTCGACTAGCCTGCGGGATGCATCCTCTCGCACGTGTTTTTGCTCGACTAGCCATGCGCATCCCAAAAAACCTGCGCATGCGCATCCCAAAAAATCTGCGCATGCGCATCCCACAAAACCTGCGCATGCGCATCCCACAAAACCTCGCACGTGTTTGTGCTCGACTAGACTGCGGGATGCATCCTTTCGCACGTGTTTTTACTCGACTAGCCTGCGGGATGCATCCTCTCGCACGTGTTTTTGCTCGACTAGCCTGCGGGATGCATCCTCTCGCACGTGTTTGTGCTCGACTAGCCTGCGGGATGCATCCTCTCGCACGTGTTTTTACTCGACTAGCCTGCGGGATGCATCCTCTCGCACGTGTTTTTGCTAGACTAGCCTGCGGGATGCATCCTCTCGCACGTGTTTTTGCTCGACTAGCCTGCGGGATGCATCCTCTCGCACGTGTTTTTACTCGACTAGCCTGCGGGATGCATCCTCTCGCACGTGTTTTTGCTCGACTAGCCATGCGCATCCCAAAAAACCTGCGCATGCGCATCCCAAAAAACCTGCGCATGCGCATCCCACAAAACCTGCGCATGCGCATCCCACAAAACCTCGCACGTGTTTTTACTCGACTAGCCTGCGGGATGCATCGTCTCGCACGTGTTTTTACTCGACTAGCCTGCGGGATGCATCCTCTCGCACGTGTTTCTGCTCGACTAGCCATGCGCATCCCAAAAAACCTGCGCATGCGCATCCCAAAAAATCTGCGCATGCGCATCCCACAAAACCTGCGCATGCGCATCCCACAAAACCTCGCACGTGTTTGTGCTCGACTAGCCTGCGGGATGCATCCTTTCGCACGTGTTTTTACTCGACTAGCCTGCGGGATGCATCCTCTCGCACGTGTTTTTGCTCGACTAGCCTGCGGGATGCATCCTCTCGCACGTGTTTTTGCTCGACTAGCCATGCGCATCCCAAAAAACCTGCGCATGCGCATCCCAAAAAATCTGCGCATGCGCATCCCACAAAACCTGCGCATGCGCATCCCACAAAACCTCGCACGTGTTTGTGCTCGACTAGACTGCGGGATGCATCCTTTCGCACGTGTTTTTACTCGACTAGCCTGCGGGATGCATCCTCTCGCACGTGTTTTTGCTCGACTAGCCTGCGGGATGCATCCTCTCGTACGTGTTTGTGCTCGACTAGCCTGCGGGATGCATCCTCTCGCACGTGTTTTTACTCGACTAGCCTGCGGGATGCATCCTCTCGCACGTGTTTTTGCTAGACTAGCCAGCGGGATGCATCCTCTCGCACGTGTTTTTGCTCGACTAGCCATGCGCATCCCAAAAAACCTGCACATGCGCATCCCAAAAAACCTGCGCATGCGCATCCCACAAAACCTGCGCATGCGCATCCCACAAAACCTCGCACGTGTTTTTACTCGACTAGCCTGCGGGATGCATCATCTCGCACGTGTTTTTACTCGACTAGCCTGCGGGATGCATCCTCTCGCACGTGTTTTTACTCGACTAGCCTGCGGGATGCATCCTCTCGCACGTGTTTTTACTCGACTAGCCTGCGGGATGCATCCTCCCGCACGTGTTTTTACTCCACTAGCCTGCGGGATGCATCCTCTCGCACGTGTTTTTACTCGACTAGCCTGCGGGATGCATCGTCTCGCACGTGTTTTTACTCGACTAGCCTGCGGGATGCATCCTCTCGCACGTGTTTTTGCTCGACTAGCCATGCGCATCCCAAAAAACCTGCGCATGCGCATCCCAAAAAATCTGCGCATGCGCATCCCACAAAACCTGCGCATGCGCATCCCACAAAACCTCGCACGTGTTTGTGCTCGACTAGCCTGCGGGATGCATCCTTTCGCACGTGTTTTTACTCGACTAGCCTGCGGGATGCATCCTCTCGCACGTGTTTTTGCTCGACTAGCCTGCGGGATGCATCCTCTCGTACGTGTTTGTGCTCGACTAGCCTGCGGGATGCATCCTCTCGCACGTGTTTTTACTCGACTAGCCTGCGGGATGCATCCTCTCGCACGTGTTTTTGCTAGACTAGCCAGCGGGATGCATCCTCTCGCACGTGTTTTTGCTCGACTAGCCTGCGGGATGCATCCTCTCGCACGTGTTTTTACTCGACTAGCCTGCGGGATGCATCCTCTCGCACGTGTTTTTACTCGACTACCCTGCGGGATGCATCCTCTCGCACGTGTTTTTGCTCGACTAGCCATGCGCATCCCAAAAAACCTGCGCATGCGCATCCCACAAAACCTGCGCATGCGCATCCCACAAAACCTCGCACGTGTTTTTACTCGACTAGCCTGCGGGATGCATCCTCCCGCACGTGTTTTTACTCGACTAGCCTGCGGGATGCATCCTCTCGCACGTGTTTTTGCTCGACTAGCCATGCGCATCCCAAAAAACCTGCACATGCGCATCCCACAAAACCTGCGCATGCGCATCCCACAAAACCTCGCACGTGTTTTTACTCGACTAGCCTGCGGGATGCATCCTCCCGCACGTGTTTTTACTCGACTAGCCTGCGGGATGCATCCTCTCGCACGTGTTTTTGCTCGACTAGCCATGCGCATCCCAAAAAACCTGCACATGCGCATCCCAAAAAACCTGCGCATGCGCATCCCACAAAACCTGCGCATGCGCATCCCACAAAACCTCGCACGTGTTTTTACTCGACTAGCCTGCGGGATGCATCATCTCGCACGTGTTTTTACTCGACTAGCCTGCGGGATGCATCCTCTCGCACGTGTTTTTACTCGACTAGCCTGCGGGATGCATCCTCTCGCACGTGTTTTTACTCGACTAGCCTGCGGGATGCATCCTCCCGCACGTGTTTTTACTCCACTAGCCTGCGGGATGCATCCTCTCGCACGTGTTTTTACTCGACTAGCCTGCGGGATGCATCGTCTCGCACGTGTTTTTACTCGACTAGCCTGCGGGATGCATCCTCTCGCACGTGTTTTTGCTCGACTAGCCATGCGCATCCCAAAAAACCTGCGCATGCGCATCCCAAAAAATCTGCGCATGCGCATCCCACAAAACCTGCGCATGCGCATCCCACAAAACCTCGCACGTGTTTGTGCTCGACTAGCCTGCGGGATGCATCCTTTCGCACGTGTTTTTACTCGACTAGCCTGCGGGATGCATCCTCTCGCACGTGTTTTTGCTCGACTAGCCTGCGGGATGCATCCTCTCGCACGTGTTTTTGCTCGACTAGCCTTGCGCATCCCAAAAAACCTGCGCATGCGCATCCCAAAAAATCTGCGCATGCGCATCCCACAAAACCTGCGCATGCGCATCCCACAAAACCTCGCACGTGTTTGTGCTCGACTAGACTGCGGGATGCATCCTTTCGCACGTGTTTTTACTCGACTAGCCTGCGGGATGCATCCTCTCGCACGTGTTTTTGCTAGACTAGCCTGCGGGATGCATCCTCTCGCACGTGTTTTTGCTCGACTAGCCTGCGGGATGCATCCTCTCGCACGTGTTTTTGCTCGACTAGCCATGCGCATCCCAAAAAACCTGCGCATGCGCATCCCAAAAAACCTGCGCATGCGCATCCCACAAAACCTGCGCATGCGCATCCCACAAAACCTCGCACGTGTTTTTACTCGACTAGCCTGCGGGATGCATCGTCTCGCACGTGTTTTTGCTCGACTAGCCTGCGGGATGCATCCTCTCGCACGTGTTTTTGCTCGACTAGCCTGCGGGATGCATCCTCTCGCACGTGTTTTTACTCGACTAGCCTGCGGGATGCATCCTCTCGCATGTGTTTTTACTCGACTAGCCTGCGGGAAGCATCCTCTTGCACGTGTTTTTACTCGACTAGCATGCGGGATGCATCCTCTCGCACGTGTTTTTACTCGACTAGCCTGCGGGAAGCATCCTCTCGCACGTGTTTTTACTCGACTAGCCTGCGGGATGCATCCTCTCGCACGTGTTTTTACTCGACTAGCCTGCGGGATGCATCCTCTCGCACGTGTTTTTACTCGACTAGCCTGCGGGATGCATCCTCTCGCACGTGTTTTTACTCGACTAGCCTGCAGGATGCATCCCCTCGCACGTGTTTTTACTCGACTAGCCTGCGGGATGCATCCTCTCGCACGTGTTTTTGGTCGACCAGCCTGCGGGATGCAACCTCTCGCACGTGTTTTTGCTCGACTAGCCTGCGGGATGCATCCTCTCGCACGTGTTTTTACTCAACTACCCTGCGGGATGCATACTCTCGCACGTGTTTTTTCTCGACTAGCCATGCGCATCCCAAAAAACCTGCGCATGCGCATCCCAAATGACCTGCGCATGCGCATCCCACAAAACCTGCGTATGCGCATCCCACAAAACCTCGCACGTGTTTTTACTCGACTAGCCTGCGGGATGCATCCTCTCGCACGTGTTTTTGCTCGACTAGCCATGCGCATCCCAAAAAACCTGCGCATGCGCATCCCACAAAACCTGCGCATGCGCATCCCACAAAACCTCGCACGTGTTTGTGCTCGACTAGCCTGCGGGATGCATCCTTTCGCACGTGTTTTTACTCGACTAGCCTGCGGGATGCATCCTCTCGCACGTGTTTTTGCTCGACTAGCCTGCGGGATGCATCCTCTCGCACGTGTTTTTGCTCGACTAGCCATGCGCATCCCAAAAAACCTGCGCATGCGCATCCCAAAAAATCTGCGCTTGCGCATGCCACAAAACCTGCGCATGCGCATCCCACAAAACCTCGCACGTGTTTGTGCTCGACTAGCCTGCGGGATGCATCCTTTCGCACGTGTTTATACTCGACTAGCCTGCGGGATGCATCCTCTCGCACGTGTTTTTGCTCGACTAGCCTGCGGGATGCATCCTCTCGCACGTGTTTGTGCTCGACTAGCCTGCGGGATGCATCCTCTCGCACGTGTTTTTACTCGACTAGCCTGCGGGATGCATCCTCTCGCACGTGTTTTTGCTCGACTAGCCTGCGGGATGCATCCTCTCGCACGTGTTTTTGCTCGACTAGCCTGCGGGATGCATCCTCTCGCACGTGTTTTTACTCGACTAGCCTGCGGGATGCATCCTCTCGCACGTGTTTTTACTCGACTACCCTGCGGGATGCTTCCTCTCGCACGTGTTTTTGCTCGACTAGCCATGCGCATCCCAAAAAACCTGCGCATGCGCATCCCAAAAAACCTGCGCATGCGCATCCCACAAAACCTGCGTATGCGCATCCCACAAAACCTCGCACGTGTTTTTACTCGACTAGCCTGCGGGATGCATCCTCTCGCACGTGTTTTTACTCGACTAGCCTGCGGGATGCATCCTCCCGCACGTGTTTTTACTCCACTAGCCTGCGGGATACATCCTCTCGCACGTGTTTTTGCTCGACTAGCCTGCGGGATGCATCCTCTCGCACGTGTTTTTGCTCGACTAACCTGCGGGATGCATCCTCTCGCACGTGTTTTTACTCGACTAGCCTGCGGGATGCATCCTCTCGCACGTGTTTTTACTCGACTAGCCTGCGGGAAGCATCCTCTTGCACGTGTTTTTACTCGACTAGCATGCGGGATGCATCCTCTCGCACGTGTTTTTACTCGACTAGCCTGCGGGAAGCATCCTCTCGCACGTGTTTTTACTCGACTAGCCTGCGGGATGCATCCTCTCGCACGTGTTTTTACTCGACTAGCCTGCGGGAAGCATCCTCTTGCACGTGTTTTTACTCGACTAGCCTGCGGGAAGCATCCTCTTGCACGTGTTTTTACTCGACTAGCCTGCGGGATGCATCCTCTCGCACGTGTTTTTACTCGACTAGCCTGCGGGATGCATCCTCTCGCACGTGTTTTTACTCGACTAGCCTGCAGGATGCATCCTCTCGCACGTGTTTTTACTCGACTAGCCTGCGGGATGCATCCTCTCGCACGTGTTTTTGCTCGACTAGCCTGCGGGATGCAACCTCTCGCACGTGTTTTTGCTCGACTAGCCTGCGGGATGCATCCTCTCGCACGTGTTTTTGCTCGACTAGCCTGCGGGATGCATCCTCTCGCGCGTGTTTTTGCTCGACTAGCCTGCGGGATGCATCCTCTCGCACGTGTTTTTACTCGACTACCCTGCGGGATGCATACTCTCGCACGTGTTTTTGCTCGACTAGCCATGCGCATCCCAAAAAACCTGCGCATGCGCATCCCAAAAAACCTGCGCATGCGCATCCCACAAAACCTGCGTATGCGCATCCCACAAAACCTCGCACGTGTTTTTACTCGACTAGCCTGCGAGATGCATCCTCTCGCACGTGTTTTTGCTCGACTAGCCATGCGCATCCCAAAAAACCTGCGCATTCGCATCCCACAAAACCTCGCACGTGTTTATGCTCGACTAGCCTGCGGGATGCATCCTTTCGCACGTGTTTTTACTCGACTAGCCTGCGGGATGCATCCTCTCGCACGTGTTTTTGCTCGACTAGCCTGCGGGATGCATCCTCTCGCACGTGTTTTTGCTCGACTAGCCATGCGCATCCCAAAAAACCTGCGCATGCGCATCCCAAAAAATCTGCGCTTGCGCATCCCACAAAACCTGCGCATGCGCATCCCACAAAACCTCGCACGTGTTTGTGCTCGACTAGCCTGCGGGATGCATCCTTTCGCACGTGTTTTTACTCGACTAGCCTGCGGGATGCATCCTCTCGCACGTGTTTTTGCTCGACTAGCCTGCGGGATGCATCCTCTCGCACGTGTTTGTGCTCGACTAGCCTGCGGGATGCATCCTCTCGCACGTGTTTTTACTCGACTAGCCTGCGGGATGTATCCTCTCGCACGTGTTTTTGCTCGACTAGCCTGCGGGATGCATCCTCTCGCACGTGTTTTTGCTCGACTAGCCTGCGGGATGCATCCTCTCGCACGTGTTTTTACTCGACTAGCCTGCGGGATGCATCCTCTCGCACGTGTTTTTACTCGACTACCCTGCGGGATGCTTCCTCTCGCACGTGTTTTTGCTCGACTAGCCATGCGCATCCCAAAAAACCTGCGCATGCGCATCCCAAAAAACCTGCGCATGCGCATCCCACAAAACCTGCGTATGCGCATCCCACAAAACCTCGCACGTGTTTTTACTCGACTAGCCTGCGGGATGCATCCTCTCGCACGTGTTTTTACTCGACTAGCCTGCGGGATGCATACTCTCGCACGTGTTTTTGCTCGACTAGCCATGCGCATCCCAAAAAACCTGCACATGCGCATCTCAAAAAACCTGCGCATGCGCATCCCACAAAACCTGCGCATGCGCATCCCACAAAACCTCGCACGTGTTTTTACTCGACTAGCCTGCGGGATGCATCGTCTCGCACGTGTTTTTACTCGACTAGCCTGCGGGATGCATCCTCTCGCACGTGTTTTTGCTCGACTAGCCATGCGCATCCCAAAAAACCTGCGCATGCGCATCCCAAAAAATCTGCGCATGCGCATCCCACAAAACCTGCGCATGCGCATCCCACAAAACTTCGCACGTGTTTGTGCTCGACTAGCCTGCGGGATGCATCCTTTCGCACGTGTTTTTACTCGACTAGCCTGCGGGATGCATCCTCTCGCACGTGTTTTTGCTCGACTAGCCTGCGGGATGCATCCTCTCGCACGTGTTTTTGCTCGACTAGCCATGCGCATCCCAAAAAACCTGCGCATGCGCATCCCAAAAAATCTGCGCATGCGCATCCCACAAAACCTCGCACGTGTTTGTGCTCGACTAGCCTGCGGGATGCATCCTTTCGCACGTGTTTTTACTCGACTAGCCTGCGGGATGCATCCTCTCGCACGTGTTTTTGCTCGACTAGCCTGCGGGATGCATCCTCTCGCACGTGTTTGTGCTCGACTAGCCTGCGGGATGCATCCTCTCGCACGTGTTTTTACTCGACTAGCCTGCGGGATGCATCCTCTCGCACGTGTTTTTACTCGACTAGCCTGCGGGATGCATCCTCTCGCACGTGTTTTTACTCGACTACCCTGCGGGATGCATCCTCTCGCACGTGTTTTTACTCGACTAGCCTGCGGGATGCATCCTCTCGCACGTGTTTTTACTCGACTACCCTGCGGGATGCATCCTCTCGCACGTGTTTTTGCTCGACTAGCCATGCGCATCCCAAAAAACCTGCGCATGCGCATCCCAAAAAACCTGCGCATGCGCATCCCAAAAAACCTGCGCATGCGCATCCCACAAAACCTGCGTATGCGCATCCCACAAAACCTCGCACGTGTTTTTACTCGACTAGCCTGCGGGATGCATCCTCTCGCACGTGTTTTTACTCGACTAGCCTGCGGGATGCATCCTCTCGCACGTGTTTTTGCTCGACTAGCCATGCGCATCCCAAAAAACCTGCGCATGCGCATCCCACAAAACCTGCGCATGCGCATCCCACAAAACCTCGCACGTGTTTTTACTCGACTAGCCTGCGGGATGCATCCTCCCGCACGTGTTTTTACTCGACTAGCCTGCGGGATGCATCCTCTCGCACGTGTTTTTGCTCGACTAGCCATGCGCATCCCAAAAAACCTGCACATGCGCATCCCAAAAAACCTGCGCATGCGCATCCCACAAAACCTGCGCATGCGCATCCCACAAAACCTCGCACGTGTTTTTACTCGACTAGCCTGCGGGATGCATCATCTCGCACGTGTTTTTACTCGACTAGCCTGCGGGATGCATCCTCTCGCACGTGTTTTTACTCGACTAGCCTGCGGGATGCATCCTCTCTCACGTGTTTTTACTCGACTAGCCTGCGGGATGCATCCTCCCGCACGTGTTTTTACTCCACTAGCCTGCGGGATGCATCCTCTCGCACGTGTTTTTACTCGACTAGCCTGCGGGATGCATCGTCTCGCACGTGTTTTTACTCGACTAGCCTGCGGGATGCATCCTCTCGCACGTGTTTTTGCTCGACTAGCCATGCGCATCCCAAAAAACCTGCGCATGCGCATCCCAAAAAATCTGCGCATGCGCATCCCACAAAACCTGCGCATGCGCATCCCACAAAACCTCGCACGTGTTTGTGCTCGACTAGCCTGCGGGATGCATCCTTTCGCACGTGTTTTTACTCGACTAGCCTGCGGGATGCATCCTCTCGCACGTGTTTTTGCTCGACTAGCCTGCGGGATGCATCCTCTCGCACGTGTTTTTGCTCGACTAGCCTGCGGGATGCATCCTCTCGTACGTGTTTGTGCTCGACTAGCCTGCGGGATGCATCCTCTCGCACGTGTTTTTACTCGACTAGCCTGCGGGATGCATCCTCTCGCACGTGTTTTTGCTAGACTAGCCAGCGGGATGCATCCTCTCGCACGTGTTTTTACTCGACTAGCATGCGGGATGCATCCTCTCGCACGTGTTTTTACTCGACTAGCCTGCGGGAAGCATCCTCTCGCACGTGTTTTTACTCGACTAGCCTGCGGGATGCATCCTCTCGCACGTGTTTTTACTCGACTAGCCTGCGGGAAGCATCCTCTTGCACGTGTTTTTACTCGACTAGCCTGCGGGAAGCATCCTCTTGCACGTGTTTTTACTCGACTAGCCTGCGGGATGCATCCTCTCGCACGTGTTTTTACTCGACTAGCCTGCGGGATGCATCCTCTCGCACGTGTTTTTACTCGACTAGCCTGCAGGATGCATCCTCTCGCACGTGTTTTTACTCGACTAGCCTGCGGGATGCATCCTCTCGCACGTGTTTTTGCTCGACTAGCCTGCGGGATGCAACCTCTCGCACGTGTTTTTGCTCGACTAGCCTGCGGGATGCATCCTCTCGCACGTGTTTTTGCTCGACTAGCCTGCGGGATGCATCCTCTCGCGCGTGTTTTTGCTCGACTAGCCTGCGGGATGCATCCTCTCGCACGTGTTTTTACTCGACTACCCTGCGGGATGCATACTCTCGCACGTGTTTTTGCTCGACTAGCCATGCGCATCCCAAAAAACCTGCGCATGCGCATCCCAAAAAACCTGCGCATGCGCATCCCACAAAACCTGCGTATGCGCATCCCACAAAACCTCGCACGTGTTTTTACTCGACTAGCCTGCGAGATGCATCCTCTCGCACGTGTTTTTGCTCGACTAGCCATGCGCATCCCAAAAAACCTGCGCATGCGCATCCCACAAAACCTCGCACGTGTTTATGCTCGACTAGCCTGCGGGATGCATCCTTTCGCACGTGTTTTTACTCGACTAGCCTGCGGGATGCATCCTCTCGCACGTGTTTTTGCTCGACTAGCCTGCGGGATGCATCCTCTCGCACGTGTTTTTGCTCGACTAGCCATGCGCATCCCAAAAAACCTGCGCATGCGCATCCCAAAAAATCTGCGCTTGCGCATCCCACAAAACCTGCGCATGCGCATCCCACAAAACCTCGCACGTGTTTGTGCTCGACTAGCCTGCGGGATGCATCCTTTCGCACGTGTTTTTACTCGACTAGCCTGCGGGATGCATCCTCTCGCACGTGTTTTTGCTCGACTAGCCTGCGGGATGCATCCTCTCGCACGTGTTTGTGCTCGACTAGCCTGCGGGATGCATCCTCTCGCACGTGTTTTTACTCGACTAGCCTGCGGGATGTATCCTCTCGCACGTGTTTTTGCTCGACTAGCCTGCGGGATGCATCCTCTCGCACGTGTTTTTGCTCGACTAGCCTGCGGGATGCATCCTCTCGCACGTGTTTTTACTCGACTAGCCTGCGGGATGCATCCTCTCGCACGTGTTTTTACTCGACTACCCTGCGGGATGCTTCCTCTCGCACGTGTTTTTGCTCGACTAGCCATGCGCATCCCAAAAAACCTGCGCATGCGCATCCCAAAAAACCTGCGCATGCGCATCCCACAAAACCTGCGTATGCGCATCCCACAAAACCTCGCACGTGTTTTTACTCGACTAGCCTGCGGGATGCATCCTCTCGCACGTGTTTTTACTCGACTAGCCTGCGGGATGCATACTCTCGCACGTGTTTTTGCTCGACTAGCCATGCGCATCCCAAAAAACCTGCACATGCGCATCTCAAAAAACCTGCGCATGCGCATCCCACAAAACCTGCGCATGCGCATCCCACAAAACCTCGCACGTGTTTTTACTCGACTAGCCTGCGGGATGCATCGTCTCGCACGTGTTTTTACTCGACTAGCCTGCGGGATGCATCCTCTCGCACGTGTTTTTGCTCGACTAGCCATGCGCATCCCAAAAAACCTGCGCATGCGCATCCCAAAAAATCTGCGCATGCGCATCCCACAAAACCTGCGCATGCGCATCCCACAAAACTTCGCACGTGTTTGTGCTCGACTAGCCTGCGGGATGCATCCTTTCGCACGTGTTTTTACTCGACTAGCCTGCGGGATGCATCCTCTCGCACGTGTTTTTGCTCGACTAGCCTGCGGGATGCATCCTCTCGCACGTGTTTTTGCTCGACTAGCCATGCGCATCCCAAAAAACCTGCGCATGCGCATCCCAAAAAATCTGCGCATGCGCATCCCACAAAACCTCGCACGTGTTTGTGCTCGACTAGCCTGCGGGATGCATCCTTTCGCACGTGTTTTTACTCGACTAGCCTGCGGGATGCATCCTCTCGCACGTGTTTTTGCTCGACTAGCCTGCGGGATGCATCCTCTCGCACGTGTTTGTGCTCGACTAGCCTGCGGGATGCATCCTCTCGCACGTGTTTTTACTCGACTAGCCTGCGGGATGCATCCTCTCGCACGTGTTTTTACTCGACTAGCCTGCGGGATGCATCCTCTCGCACGTGTTTTTACTCGACTACCCTGCGGGATGCATCCTCTCGCACGTGTTTTTACTCGACTAGCCTGCGGGATGCATCCTCTCGCACGTGTTTTTACTCGACTACCCTGCGGGATGCATCCTCTCGCACGTGTTTTTGCTCGACTAGCCATGCGCATCCCAAAAAACCTGCGCATGCGCATCCCAAAAAACCTGCGCATGCGCATCCCAAAAAACCTGCGCATGCGCATCCCACAAAACCTGCGTATGCGCATCCCACAAAACCTCGCACGTGTTTTTACTCGACTAGCCTGCGGGATGCATCCTCTCGCACGTGTTTTTACTCGACTAGCCTGCGGGATGCATCCTCTCGCACGTGTTTTTGCTCGACTAGCCATGCGCATCCCAAAAAACCTGCGCATGCGCATCCCACAAAACCTGCGCATGCGCATCCCACAAAACCTCGCACGTGTTTTTACTCGACTAGCCTGCGGGATGCATCCTCCCGCACGTGTTTTTACTCGACTAGCCTGCGGGATGCATCCTCTCGCACGTGTTTTTGCTCGACTAGCCATGCGCATCCCAAAAAACCTGCACATGCGCATCCCAAAAAACCTGCGCATGCGCATCCCACAAAACCTGCGCATGCGCATCCCACAAAACCTCGCACGTGTTTTTACTCGACTAGCCTGCGGGATGCATCATCTCGCACGTGTTTTTACTCGACTAGCCTGCGGGATGCATCCTCTCGCACGTGTTTTTACTCGACTAGCCTGCGGGATGCATCCTCTCTCACGTGTTTTTACTCGACTAGCCTGCGGGATGCATCCTCCCGCACGTGTTTTTACTCCACTAGCCTGCGGGATGCATCCTCTCGCACGTGTTTTTACTCGACTAGCCTGCGGGATGCATCGTCTCGCACGTGTTTTTACTCGACTAGCCTGCGGGATGCATCCTCTCGCACGTGTTTTTGCTCGACTAGCCATGCGCATCCCAAAAAACCTGCGCATGCGCATCCCAAAAAATCTGCGCATGCGCATCCCACAAAACCTGCGCATGCGCATCCCACAAAACCTCGCACGTGTTTGTGCTCGACTAGCCTGCGGGATGCATCCTTTCGCACGTGTTTTTACTCGACTAGCCTGCGGGATGCATCCTCTCGCACGTGTTTTTGCTCGACTAGCCTGCGGGATGCATCCTCTCGCACGTGTTTTTGCTCGACTAGCCTGCGGGATGCATCCTCTCGTACGTGTTTGTGCTCGACTAGCCTGCGGGATGCATCCTCTCGCACGTGTTTTTACTCGACTAGCCTGCGGGATGCATCCTCTCGCACGTGTTTTTGCTAGACTAGCCAGCGGGATGCATCCTCTCGCACGTGTTTTTGCTCGACTAGCCATGCGCATCCCAAAAAACCTGCACATGCGCATCCCAAAAAACCTGCGCATGCGCATCCCACAAAACCTGCGCATGCGCATCCCACAAAACCTCGCACGTGTTTTTACTCGACTAGCCTGCGGGATGCATCATCTCGCACGTGTTTTTACTCGACTAGCCTGCGGGATGCATCCTCTCGCACGTGTTTTTACTCGACTAGCCTGCGGGATGCATCCTCTCGCACGTGTTTTTACTCGACTAGCCTGCGGGATGCATCCTCCCGCACGTGTTTTTACTCCACTAGCCTGCGGGATGCATCCTCTCGCACGTGTTTTTACTCGACTAGCCTGCGGGATGCATCGTCTCGCACGTGTTTTTACTCGACTAGCCTGCGGGATGCATCCTCTCGCACGTGTTTTTGCTCGACTAGCCATGCGCATCCCAAAAAACCTGCGCATGCGCATCCCAAAAAATCTGCGCATGCGCATCCCACAAAACCTGCGCATGCGCATCCCACAAAACCTCGCACGTGTTTGTGCTCGACTAGCCTGCGGGATGCATCCTTTCGCACGTGTTTTTACTCGACTAGCCTGCGGGATGCATCCTCTCGCACGTGTTTTTGCTCGACTAGCCTGCGGGATGCATCCTCTCGTACGTGTTTGTGCTCGACTAGCCTGCGGGATGCATCCTCTCGCACGTGTTTTTACTCGACTAGCCTGCGGGATGCATCCTCTCGCACGTGTTTTTGCTAGACTAGCCAGCGGGATGCATCCTCTCGCACGTGTTTTTGCTCGACTAGCCTGCGGGATGCATCCTCTCGCACGTGTTTTTACTCGACTAGCCTGCGGGATGCATCCTCTCGCACGTGTTTTTACTCGACTACCCTGCGGGATGCATCCTCTCGCACGTGTTTTTGCTCGACTAGCCATGCGCATCCCAAAAAACCTGCGCATGCGCATCCCACAAAACCTGCGCATGCGCATCCCACAAAACCTCGCACGTGTTTTTACTCGACTAGCCTGCGGGATGCATCCTCCCGCACGTGTTTTTACTCGACTAGCCTGCGGGATGCATCCTCTCGCACGTGTTTTTGCTCGACTAGCCATGCGCATCCCAAAAAACCTGCACATGCGCATCCCACAAAACCTGCGCATGCGCATCCCACAAAACCTCGCACGTGTTTTTACTCGACTAGCCTGCGGGATGCATCCTCCCGCACGTGTTTTTACTCGACTAGCCTGCGGGATGCATCCTCTCGCACGTGTTTTTGCTCGACTAGCCATGCGCATCCCAAAAAACCTGCACATGCGCATCCCAAAAAACCTGCGCATGCGCATCCCACAAAACCTGCGCATGCGCATCCCACAAAACCTCGCACGTGTTTTTACTCGACTAGCCTGCGGGATGCATCATCTCGCACGTGTTTTTACTCGACTAGCCTGCGGGATGCATCCTCTCGCACGTGTTTTTACTCGACTAGCCTGCGGGATGCATCCTCTCGCACGTGTTTTTACTCGACTAGCCTGCGGGATGCATCCTCCCGCACGTGTTTTTACTCCACTAGCCTGCGGGATGCATCCTCTCGCACGTGTTTTTACTCGACTAGCCTGCGGGATGCATCGTCTCGCACGTGTTTTTACTCGACTAGCCTGCGGGATGCATCCTCTCGCACGTGTTTTTGCTCGACTAGCCATGCGCATCCCAAAAAACCTGCGCATGCGCATCCCAAAAAATCTGCGCATGCGCATCCCACAAAACCTGCGCATGCGCATCCCACAAAACCTCGCACGTGTTTGTGCTCGACTAGCCTGCGGGATGCATCCTTTCGCACGTGTTTTTACTCGACTAGCCTGCGGGATGCATCCTCTCGCACGTGTTTTTGCTCGACTAGCCTGCGGGATGCATCCTCTCGCACGTGTTTTTGCTCGACTAGCCTTGCGCATCCCAAAAAACCTGCGCATGCGCATCCCAAAAAATCTGCGCATGCGCATCCCACAAAACCTGCGCATGCGCATCCCACAAAACCTCGCACGTGTTTTTACTCGACTAGCCTGCAGGATGCATCCCCTCGCACGTGTTTTTACTCGACTAGCCTGCGGGATGCATCCTCTCGCACGTGTTTTTGGTCGACCAGCCTGCGGGATGCAACCTCTCGCACGTGTTTTTGCTCGACTAGCCTGCGGGATGCATCCTCTCGCACGTGTTTTTACTCGACTACCCTGCGGGATGCATACTCTCGCACGTGTTTTTTCTCGACTAGCCATGCGCATCCCAAAAAACCTGCGCATGCGCATCCCAAATGACCTGCGCATGCGCATCCCACAAAACCTGCGTATGCGCATCCCACAAAACCTCGCACGTGTTTTTACTCGACTAGCCTGCGGGATGCATCCTCTCGCACGTGTTTTTGCTCGACTAGCCATGCGCATCCCAAAAAACCTGCGCATGCGCATCCCACAAAACCTGCGCATGCGCATCCCACAAAACCTCGCACGTGTTTGTGCTCGACTAGCCTGCGGGATGCATCCTTTCGCACGTGTTTTTACTCGACTAGCCTGCGGGATGCATCCTCTCGCACGTGTTTTTGCTCGACTAGCCTGCGGGATGCATCCTCTCGCACGTGTTTTTGCTCGACTAGCCATGCGCATCCCAAAAAACCTGCGCATGCGCATCCCAAAAAATCTGCGCTTGCGCATGCCACAAAACCTGCGCATGCGCATCCCACAAAACCTCGCACGTGTTTGTGCTCGACTAGCCTGCGGGATGCATCCTTTCGCACGTGTTTATACTCGACTAGCCTGCGGGATGCATCCTCTCGCACGTGTTTTTACTCGACTACCCTGCGGGATGCTTCCTCTCGCACGTGTTTTTGCTCGACTAGCCATGCGCATCCCAAAAAACCTGCGCATGCGCATCCCAAAAAACCTGCGCATGCGCATCCCACAAAACCTGCGTATGCGCATCCCACAAAACCTCGCACGTGTTTTTACTCGACTAGCCTGCGGGATGCATCCTCTCGCACGTGTTTTTACTCGACTAGCCTGCGGGATGCATCCTCCCGCACGTGTTTTTACTCCACTAGCCTGCGGGATACATCCTCTCGCACGTGTTTTTGCTCGACTAGCCTGCGGGATGCATCCTCTCGCACGTGTTTTTGCTCGACTAACCTGCGGGATGCATCCTCTCGCACGTGTTTTTACTCGACTAGCCTGCGGGATGCATCCTCTCGCACGTGTTTTTACTCGACTAGCCTGCGGGAAGCATCCTCTTGCACGTGTTTTTACTCGACTAGCATGCGGGATGCATCCTCTCGCACGTGTTTTTACTCGACTAGCCTGCGGGAAGCATCCTCTCGCACGTGTTTTTACTCGACTAGCCTGCGGGATGCATCCTCTCGCACGTGTTTTTACTCGACTAGCCTGCGGGAAGCATCCTCTTGCACGTGTTTTTACTCGACTAGCCTGCGGGAAGCATCCTCTTGCACGTGTTTTTACTCGACTAGCCTGCGGGATGCATCCTCTCGCACGTGTTTTTACTCGACTAGCCTGCGGGATGCATCCTCTCGCACGTGTTTTTACTCGACTAGCCTGCAGGATGCATCCTCTCGCACGTGTTTTTACTCGACTAGCCTGCGGGATGCATCCTCTCGCACGTGTTTTTACTCGACTAGCCTGCGGGATGCATCCTCTCGCACGTGTTTTTACTCGACTAGCCTGCGGGAAGCATCCTCTTGCACGTGTTTTTACTCGACTAGCCTGCGGGAAGCATCCTCTTGCACGTGTTTTTACTCGACTAGCCTGCGGGATGCATCCTCTCGCACGTGTTTTTACTCGACTAGCCTGCGGGATGCATCCTCTCGCACGTGTTTTTACTCGACTAGCCTGCAGGATGCATCCTCTCGCACGTGTTTTTACTCGACTAGCCTGCGGGATGCATCCTCTCGCACGTGTTTTTGCTCGACTAGCCTGCGGGATGCAACCTCTCGCACGTGTTTTTGCTCGACTAGCCTGCGGGATGCATCCTCTCGCACGTGTTTTTGCTCGACTAGCCTGCGGGATGCATCCTCTCGCGCGTGTTTTTGCTCGACTAGCCTGCGGGATGCATCCTCTCGCACGTGTTTTTACTCGACTACCCTGCGGGATGCATACTCTCGCACGTGTTTTTGCTCGACTAGCCATGCGCATCCCAAAAAACCTGCGCATGCGCATCCCAAAAAACCTGCGCATGCGCATCCCACAAAACCTGCGTATGCGCATCCCACAAAACCTCGCACGTGTTTTTACTCGACTAGCCTGCGAGATGCATCCTCTCGCACGTGTTTTTGCTCGACTAGCCATGCGCATCCCAAAAAACCTGCGCATGCGCATCCCACAAAACCTCGCACGTGTTTATGCTCGACTAGCCTGCGGGATGCATCCTTTCGCACGTGTTTTTACTCGACTAGCCTGCGGGATGCATCCTCTCGCACGTGTTTTTGCTCGACTAGCCTGCGGGATGCATCCTCTCGCACGTGTTTTTGCTCGACTAGCCATGCGCATCCCAAAAAACCTGCGCATGCGCATCCCAAAAAATCTGCGCTTGCGCATCCCACAAAACCTGCGCATGCGCATCCCACAAAACCTCGCACGTGTTTGTGCTCGACTAGCCTGCGGGATGCATCCTTTCGCACGTGTTTTTACTCGACTAGCCTGCGGGATGCATCCTCTCGCACGTGTTTTTGCTCGACTAGCCTGCGGGATGCATCCTCTCGCACGTGTTTGTGCTCGACTAGCCTGCGGGATGCATCCTCTCGCACGTGTTTTTACTCGACTAGCCTGCGGGATGTATCCTCTCGCACGTGTTTTTGCTCGACTAGCCTGCGGGATGCATCCTCTCGCACGTGTTTTTGCTCGACTAGCCTGCGGGATGCATCCTCTCGCACGTGTTTTTACTCGACTAGCCTGCGGGATGCATCCTCTCGCACGTGTTTTTACTCGACTACCCTGCGGGATGCTTCCTCTCGCACGTGTTTTTGCTCGACTAGCCATGCGCATCCCAAAAAACCTGCGCATGCGCATCCCAAAAAACCTGCGCATGCGCATCCCACAAAACCTGCGTATGCGCATCCCACAAAACCTCGCACGTGTTTTTACTCGACTAGCCTGCGGGATGCATCCTCTCGCACGTGTTTTTACTCGACTAGCCTGCGGGATGCATACTCTCGCACGTGTTTTTGCTCGACTAGCCATGCGCATCCCAAAAAACCTGCACATGCGCATCTCAAAAAACCTGCGCATGCGCATCCCACAAAACCTCGCACGTGTTTTTACTCGACTAGCCTGCGGGATGCATCGTCTCGCACGTGTTTTTACTCGACTAGCCTGCGGGATGCATCCTCTCGCACGTGTTTTTGCTCGACTAGCCATGCGCATCCCAAAAAACCTGCGCATGCGCATCCCAAAAAATCTGCGCATGCGCATCCCACAAAACCTGCGCATGCGCATCCCACAAAACTTCGCACGTGTTTGTGCTCGACTAGCCTGCGGGATGCATCCTTTCGCACGTGTTTTTACTCGACTAGCCTGCGGGATGCATCCTCTCGCACGTGTTTTTGCTCGACTAGCCTGCGGGATGCATCCTCTCGCACGTGTTTTTGCTCGACTAGCCATGCGCATCCCAAAAAACCTGCGCATGCGCATCCCAAAAAATCTGCGCATGCGCATCCCACAAAACCTCGCACGTGTTTGTGCTCGACTAGCCTGCGGGATGCATCCTTTCGCACGTGTTTTTACTCGACTAGCCTGCGGGATGCATCCTCTCGCACGTGTTTTTGCTCGACTAGCCTGCGGGATGCATCCTCTCGCACGTGTTTGTGCTCGACTAGCCTGCGGGATGCATCCTCTCGCACGTGTTTTTACTCGACTAGCCTGCGGGATGCATCCTCTCGCACGTGTTTTTGCTCGACTAGCCTGCGGGATGCATCCTCTCGCACGTGTTTTTGCTCGACTAGCCTGCGGGATGCATCCTCTCGCACGTGTTTTTACTCGACTAGCCTGCGGGATTCATCCTCTCGCACGTGTTTTTACTCGACTACCCTGCGGGATGCATCCTCTCGCACGTGTTTTTGCTCGACTAGCCATGCGCATCCCAAAAAACCTGCGCATGCGCATCCCAAAAAACCTGCGCATGCGCATCCCAAAAAACCTGCGCATGCGCATCCCACAAAACCTGCGTATGCGCATCCCACAAAACCTCGCACGTGTTTTTACTCGACTAGCCTGCGGGATGCATCCTCTCGCACGTGTTTTTACTCGACTAGCCTGCGGGATGCATCCTCTCGCACGTGTTTTTGCTCGACTAGCCATGCGCATCCCAAAAAACCTGCGCATGCGCATCCCACAAAACCTGCGCATGCGCATCCCACAAAACCTCGCACGTGTTTTTACTCGACTAGCCTGCGGGATGCATCCTCCCGCACGTGTTTTTACTCGACTAGCCTGCGGGATGCATCCTCTCGCACGTGTTTTTGCTCGACTAGCCATGCGCATCCCAAAAAACCTGCACATGCGCATCCCAAAAAACCTGCGCATGCGCATCCCACAAAACCTGCGCATGCGCATCCCACAAAACCTCGCACGTGTTTTTACTCGACTAGCCTGCGGGATGCATCATCTCGCACGTGTTTTTACTCGACTAGCCTGCGGGATGCATCCTCTCGCACGTGTTTTTACTCGACTAGCCTGCGGGATGCATCCTCTCTCACGTGTTTTTACTCGACTAGCCTGCGGGATGCATCCTCCCGCACGTGTTTTTACTCCACTAGCCTGCGGGATGCATCCTCTCGCACGTGTTTTTACTCGACTAGCCTGCGGGATGCATCGTCTCGCACGTGTTTTTACTCGACTAGCCTGCGGGATGCATCCTCTCGCACGTGTTTTTGCTCGACTAGCCATGCGCATCCCAAAAAACCTGCGCATGCGCATCCCAAGAAATCTGCGCATGCGCATCCCACAAAACCTGCGCATGCGCATCCCACAAAACCTCGCACGTGTTTGTGCTCGACTAGCCTGCGGGATGCATCCTTTCGCACGTGTTTTTACTCGACTAGCCTGCGGGATGCATCCTCTCGCACGTGTTTTTGCTCGACTAGCCTGCGGGATGCATCCTCTCGCACGTGTTTTTGCTCGACTAGCCATGCGCATCCCAAAAAACCTGCGCATGCGCATCCCAAAAAATCTGCGCATGCGCATCCCACAAAACCTGCGCATGCGCATCCCACAAAACCTCGCACGTGTTTGTGCTCGACTAGACTGCGGGATGCATCCTTTCGCACGTGTTTTTACTCGACTAGCCTGCGGGATGCATCCTCTCGCACGTGTTTTTGCTCGACTAGCCTGCGGGATGCATCCTCTCGCACGTGTTTGTGCTCGACTAGCCTGCGGGATGCATCCTCTCGCACGTGTTTTTACTCGACTAGCCTGCGGGATGCATCCTCTCGCACGTGTTTTTGCTAGACTAGCCTGCGGGATGCATCCTCTCGCACGTGTTTTTACTCGACTAGCCTGCGGGATGCATCCTCTCGCACGTGTTTTTACTCGACTAGCCTGCAGGATGCATCCCCTCGCACGTGTTTTTACTCGACTAGCCTGCGGGATGCATCCTCTCGCACGTGTTTTTGGTCGACTAGCCTGCGGGATGCAACCTCTCGCACGTGTTTTTGCTCGACTAGCCTGCGGGATGCATCCTCTCGCACGTGTTTTTGCTCGACTAGCCTGCGGGATGCATCCTCTCGCACGTGTTTTTGCTCGACTAGCCTGCGGGATGCATCCTCTCGCACGTGTTTTTACTCGACTACCCTGCGGGATGCATACTCTCGCACGTGTTTTTTCTCGACTAGCCATGCGCATCCCAAAAAACCTGCGCATGCGCATCCCAAATGACCTGCGCATGCGCATCCCACAAAACCTGCGTATGCGCATCCCACAAAACCTCGCACGTGTTTTTACTCGACTAGCCTGCGGGATGCATCCTCTCGCACGTGTTTTTGCTCGACTAGCCATGCGCATCCCAAAAAACCTGCGCATGCGCATCCCACAAAACCTGCGCATGCGCATCCCACAAAACCTCGCACGTGTTTGTGCTCGACTAGCCTGCGGGATGCATCCTTTCGCACGTGTTTTTACTCGACTAGCCTGCGGGATGCATCCTCTCGCACGTGTTTTTGCTCGACTAGCCTGCGGGATGCATCCTCTCGCACGTGTTTTTGCTCGACTAGCCATGCGCATCCCAAAAAACCTGCGCATGCGCATCCCAAAAAATCTGCGCTTGCGCATGCCACAAAACCTGCGCATGCGCATCCCACAAAACCTCGCACGTGTTTGTGCTCGACTAGCCTGCGGGATGCATCCTTTCGCACGTGTTTATACTCGACTAGCCTGCGGGATGCATCCTCTCGCACGTGTTTTTGCTCGACTAGCCTGCGGGATGCATCCTCTCGCACGTGTTTGTGCTCGACTAGCCTGCGGGATGCATCCTCTCGCACGTGTTTTTACTCGACTAGCCTGCGGG